>NC_052518.1:48992379-49187379 GCF_014356525.2 Nilaparvata lugens
TGAATATTCTAATTTTAAGAATTTTAGGGCAATTGCCATATTAGCAATTTAAAAAAAAAAAAATCGAAAAATATATTGCCGAGAGGATGAATTTATTCCTACATAAGCATAATATCATCAATGATTTTCAATATGGTTTTATGAAAGGGTTGGGTAAAAATAAATTGTTGTCAAATTATTATAATTATATATATGGTATATTATCCTTCAACTTGAAGGATAATGTTCATAACATTTTTCTTTTTCAAAAGCTTTCGACACTATAAATCATAAAATTTTATTACAAAAGCTATCTAGTGTTGGTATAAGAGGACCTGTACTCAGGTTATTTGAAAGTTATCTGGAGAATAGAAAATTTGTTGTTAAAATTGAGAACTATTTAAGTCAAGAGAGGACTTCAAATGTGGGAGTGCCTCAAGGATCAGTCCTGGGACCTTTGCTGTTTTTACTTTACACAAATGACTTATCTAGATATTTGATTCACTGTAAGATTTCTATGTTTGCAGAAGATATTTTGTTGATTTCCTCTCATAAATAGTTAGATGTGGCCGAAACCCGGTTACAACATGATACCAATACTCTAGCTAAATGGTCTCACAATAATTGTCTAAATATAAATGATACCAAAATTAAGGTGCTACATATAACCTCATCCTACATGAAAAGAATCAGGGAACCCAAAATTGAGCACCATTGCTGTGAATGTTTCCAACTGAAGGAGCAAGACATTTTCATATGTACAAGAGATTGTCAGTTTATATCGAATTGTATAAATTATAAGTATTTAGGAGTTGACAGTCATTTTCGTTGGGATATCCATATAAAAAATGTTTGTAATAGACTCAAACAGGTATTGGCCAAAATGTATTATATTAAAGATTTAATACCCAATAAAGTGAAGAGGATGATGTATATAGATAGCCTTGGGAGAGTCTGTTATGAGATATGGATTGCAAGGTTGGGGATTTGCTAGCAATGTTTATCTTAGGAGAATATCTTCGGTAGAGGAAGATTTTACGTTTGGTCAGCAATAGATGCAAGGCTTTGAATATAAAAGGTATATTTCTGTTTACTTTGATTCTAGAAAATTACTTCTGCAAAAAATATTTAGTTATGAAAGTAAACCGATATGATCTAAGGAATAATAAATAAATAATAAATAATAAATGTTTATTTCCCAAAAAAACTAAAACTACAACATCAATTACAAAAATATTAGATAAATAACAATATTACATACAATAGTTAGTTACAAAAGATTCCTATAATGTGTTCTCTACTTGTTTAGTTTTTCTGTGTGGAAATTGACCTACTCCACTATGGCGTACCATGTTCTAGAGTAGGTTTTGTTAGTTTTTGTGTGTATTATCAATTAGTTAGTGTTTAGTAAGTCATTAGGTGGTTAGTTGTTATTTGAAATAATGTTTTCTATGTTCTGTCTTCCTTTGCTCATCAACCAATTGTGTACTATTGCTTTGAACTTTCTAGGAGGATTAATCTGTTTAAAGTTTGCAGGAAGTAGATTATATAATTTTGGTGCTAAATGATTGAAATGTCTCTGGTATAGTGCCTTCCTTGCAACACTGGTGATGAGAAGATTCCTGTATCTGGTGTTGTGGTTGTGGTTTCTAGTTTGAAATGTTGTTGGGTTCTTGTGTAATCTGCATAGTATCTCCTTGGAGTAAAGCTGTCTTGCATCCATCACGTCAAACTCATTGAATAGCTGGTCTGATGAATAGCGTGGAGGCTTCTGGTTGATGACCCTCATGATCAGCTTCTGCACCCTGAGGAGCGGTTCAATGTGCAAGAAGCTTGCACCTCCCCATCCCACAATCCCATACAGCATGAGGGACTGTGCTAGAGAGAAGTAGACAACTCTTAGACATCCCTTGTCGACCAGTGTCCTCAGAATCCTGAATCTGTAGATGGTCTTCCTCAGTCTCCCGCATAATTCATTGAGATGATGATCCCAGCGCAGAAAAGAGTCCATAGTAACTCCCAGGTATTTCTGTGACTGTTTCCTGTGAACTGTGTATGAAGTGTTATTCCATTGATTCTTGATTACTATCTCATCTCCTGTTGGCTGTCCATGTTGAGTCGCCGAAAAGGTCAGAAAGAAGGTTTTCTCATGGTTCAATGTTAGTAGATTTTCAGCCAACCAGCGAGACACCCTCTGAAGTCCAGTCTCGGCTTCTCTCCAGGTCATCTCCCAGGTCGGTTCAGAGAACAGTATAACAGTATCATCTGCAAATGTGGTGATTGATCCATTATTACCATGTTGCATAATGGATTTATGTACAGAAGAAAAAGAATTGGTCCTAGTACTGTTCCTTGTGGCACTCCAAACTTTACAGTCAGCTTGTTGCTTATACATCCATTGACTCTGACACATTGTGTTCGGTTTGATAGGTAGCTCTTGAAAAGATTCCATGCGACTCCTCTTATTCCATAGTTATCAAGCCTTGAAAGAAGAATGTCATGTGACACCGTATCAAAAGCCTTCTTTAAATCTAAGAATACTGCTAATGGTTTCTCTTCAATGTTTATCTTATCGGCAATCTGAGTGGTCACATAGTGGATAGCATCATTTGTACTGCGACTAGATCTAAAACCATATTGGTTTGGCGATAGAAGATTATTTTTTTCAAGAAAGCTGATCAGTCTTGTTTTGATACACTTTTCAAAAATTTTTGATAATGTACTGATAATGATATGGGTCTGTAGCAATTCATATCTTTCTTATCTCCTGTTTTGAAGATTGGACAAATGACAGCTTCCTTAAGACACTGTGGAAAAACACCTTCCTCAAAAATTCTGTTTGCAATATGTGTTAAAGGCTTGGCAAGTACAGTAATATTCTGTTTGAAAAAATCTGGTTTTAAATTATCGAGTCCAGGTGCACTATTAGCTTTAAGACTATTAATGATTTTCATCATTTCGTCCTCACTGACAGGTGTAAAGAATAATGACCGGCAGACTATCTGATCAGCTGCCGCATGCTCATCTGCGCCATTACAATCGCTATTTAGAATGTCCTGGGCCAGTTTTGATCCAATACTAATAAAAAATTCATTGAAAGAATTTGCCATATCTTTATCATCATCTCCCAATTTCAATTCTCTCTCTCCCAAGTTGATTTGGTGGATTTGTGTTCTTGGCCGTTGCACTTCGGTTATTTCTCTTATTACTTCCCATGTTTGCTTAGAGTTGCTGGAAGTTTCAAATCGCCTTGAAAAGTATTGTTTCTTCGCATTTTCTATTACAGTTGTTAGTAGATTTCTGTACCTTCTATAATACTCTCTAAGCTGTAGATTCGCTGTATTATTCTTGCTTTGCCTGTGTAATTTATCTCTCTTCCTTATTGATGTAATTAGTCCATTTGTAATCCAAGGCTTAATTTTTCTTTTTGTGTGCGATACTCTATTAATAACTTTACATTCTTCTGTGTATTTCTTCAGTATTTCTATAATTTCCTTCAAAGCACTATCAGCGCATTCCTGCAGGTACATGGAATTCCAGGTCTCATTCGTTAGTGCTAATGAAAGTTTATTATAATCAATACTTTCATAGTAGTGTTTTCTTCTGTTGTGATTGTGTTCCACCGCATCATATTTAATTCCCAGAATAGTTATGAAATGATCTGTGATAGAATTTGGGAAAACTATTGGTATTATATCTTTTTTAAAGTTTATCAGAATATGATCTATACATGAAGCGCTATTATTTCCAATACGAGTTGCCTTCTTTATACAATGTAGGAATCCATATTCACTGAGTAGATTATCATAGTCTTCCAGTTGCCTGTGCTGATTTGGTTCTTTTGTGTTGATGTTCAAATCTCCTAGAACGATGTGAAAATGCTTTCCATTATCATCCAAAATCTGCCTCAGATCAATGAGAAATTCTGTTAAGTCCAAGTGTGATGGAGATCTATATAACGCTGTTATAACAAACGTATCTTTCCCAATTTTTAAATGCATATTCAAACAGTTGGCTTGCCTAACTGCAATTTCTTTTATTTCGACAAAGTAGTCGGATTTGACATAGATTATTACTCCATCATTCTGTAGAATATTGTTTTCTGTTTTGTGGCAGGTATAATTATTAATTGATTTCAAGGAAACACCTCCAGCGATCCAGCATTCCGTTAAGACTATCACGTCGAAATCCACGTTCAGGTCTTCCAGTTGAATAAGAAATTCTTCAAAATTTTTATTGTAGCTTCTGATGTTGAAATTGATGATTTTCAAGTTGAAAGGTTGGATTGTATTGTTGACATCTTGTGAATTTGCAATCGAAAAGTCTTCAATGTCTAATAAATCCAAATCCTCCATCAAATCAGCCATTTTTGTTTTTGTGTTTATAATTATTTGTGTGCCAATTGTAGATATCCTTGTCCTCGACTGATTGTATTTTTTGAGTTAATGACAGCATGAGATCTTGCTCTCCAACTGTTAAGTATCTGAATGAGTTGGTATGCCTACTAAGTGCTACTATTATGTGCTGAATGCTATTGTAAATCTTGAGTGGTTTAGTATTTTTCCTCACTAGGATAACATCTCTAAACGTTAAACCCTGAGCTTCATGTATAGTTAGTATTGTTAATGAGCCAGCGGGAGCCTTGTTTTTAACAGCTTCCAGTACCATTTGTTTTTCTGATTGCGTGAATGTGAGGATTAAAGTTTGTGGTTGTAGGTTGTGAGGTTCTCCGTTAGTTATTGTTGGTTTAATTGATCGAATAATTTTATTTGTAGTGCAGATATCATTGTAGTAGTTAGACAACAGACAGCACACATCCATTGGACACCTGTTGGTTACTGATTGGAAAGAATCCGGATCCGCGAAAACAGAAATATTTTTCCAGACTGCTGGTAAACCACTTCTCTCGATGTAAGATATTTGTTTTGAGTCTCCAACCAGTACTATCTCGTCTGCGCCTGTCAGCTTAGAGACGAATCCCACGAAGCCGGCGTGCATAAGGACAGCTTCATCAATGAATACGCGCTTATATTTTCTGTGGCAGCCATTAATTAGAAACGACGTCACGGTTCTGTAATTTGAATTGATGATTGAGTTGAATTCATTTCCGTGTTTCTCCTGTATAGTTGATCTTATTCCTTTGATTGCGGCTCTTGTTTGAGATAGTATGAGGTCTTCCATTGGTCGATGTTTATCAACAATTAGATGTGTTTTTCCGCTCCCTGGAACTCCATCAATCCATCTGATTCTTGGTATCTTGCATCGAGATATATCAATTTTCGAAACAGCATCCAACAGTTCCTCATTAAGCATCACTTGAGTGTCTCGACTAACCATAATATATTTTTCATTGGTTCTAAATCTGCGAGAACTGTTGTCAAATGATACGTAAGCTCCGCCTCCCTCCATACTGAATCCCATTCTATATTTTGAAGTAGTTGGTAGAAGGAACATTTTCAATTCATTATCGTAAACATTCATACTCCTCAATTCAATTCAATTCTCTGAAGACCGACGATGAAGCATGAAGATTTTCGGTTCGAAGTGTTAAAAGAGCTTCTTTGAAAATATCTGCGTTTATTTTATCATATTGCTATAAAAGATTTTTCAATTCAATCATGCAATTTATTGCATGATTGAATTGAAATCATGCAAAGTTATGGTGCTTGCTATCTTCTGGTAGATAACCTCTTGGGCATACTTTTTCTTCTGGCCGATCTGGTTCTGGAATATTGAGAAAATTCATGCTGTTATTGCCCCTATGATAAAATATATATTTCAAATGATTAGTTGATAAGATAAAACTGAGTAAATCAATTGAGGATAATTCTGCTAGCTGGCTGAATTCATCTATGCCTACGACAAGTGGATAATTCATTGATGCCCATTCATTTATTTCCAATAGCACTTTTTTAATTTCTTCTAGAGCATTATAATTATTTACTGGCAACAAGTAATTCCGAATTAATTGTTTACTGTCAGGCGTGTTGATTGTTTTCAGTAAGATCGCCGAGCATTTGTTTTGTAGACTAATTGGCTCAAGGCTACACCACTCCTCTAGCGTCAGCGATTTTGACTTTAGTACGTGCGAGAATCCATCTGAGACTCGAATCTTATTTTCTCCTACGTAAGCAAACGCTAAATTAATATCGGAATATTCACCGTAATTCTGAATTAATGATACTCTACTTTTTGACGTTTGTTTATTTACATGTAACTTACTTATCCTTTTTAGAGATTTTTCAATAGTCGACGGCTCTCTTCTATTGATGCTAGGCTTAATTAGAGTTTCTTTTTTCAATATCCTATTTTTCATTTTTTTAAGCAATCCCATAGTTCGTTCTATCAATAACTTGTTGCAGTGCTCTTCTATAACATGGGCATTTTGCGTCATTGGCTTTATGATTAGCTGGCTTATTATTCTTTTTACAATTTACACAAGTTGGAATTTCCTTTTCGGAAGGGCAGTTTTTGGAATTATGTCCTATAACTGAACAGTGCCCGCAGACATCTTGTTCTTTTTTACAATGCTTCATCACGTGATTAAACCCATGGCACCGGAAGCATCTCTGAGCTACAGTATAGTCGCTGGCTTTGCAGCATGTAAAGTCGATAAACAGCTTTACCTTGTTAATTATCAACTTCCTTATTTCAGGATCGCATTCAAACACCCAATGAAGGGTATCTTTATCTCTTGGGCCTAACTTGAATGATGGGACGCAGCCTTTGACAAAATCTTCTTTTTGGATTCCAGAGTTATAGAAATTCTTTTCATAGATGATCTCTGACAGCTCCTCTTTATTTAAATCTGATGGGACATCGTACAAGATTATCCTTGGCTTCTTGTTTGCAGGCTCCGTGATTTTTATCCCTCCTTTTTGTAAGCTTTTGTTTGTTAGTATTTTTTTCTTATCATCCAATGTATCCAGAACAATAAGAAGGCCGCCGCCTCGAACATTAACAGTTTTCTTCACTCTTATATTTTCTTTCTTTGGAATGTTTTCCTTCAGACTTTTCCTTATTTTTTCACTACTCTGCTTCTCATTATCTCCTACCAATTCCAATTTTGTAGGTTTTAGAAGAAGTACATGCTCTTTAGGTTGGATTCTTCTTACGTTTCCTATTTTTTCTGCTGTTTATGCCTTCTTTGGTAACTTAATCACTTCAGCAAAACTGGGTGGTTTATTACTGATTTCCTGCATTTTTTTATTTAAGCTGACTATTGTTTCTTCTAACTTTGGCGCACCTGAATTGAGATTTTCTGTCAACTGACTGATAGTAATAGCCCTTGTTTCGATTCTAACGACAGATTCTGTTGTTTCAACTAACATCTCTGAAAATCTATCATAATCTACTCTTAAAAGTTTCTTTCTCTCATATTCAACTGCAGCCCATTTTTTAAAATCCAAGAGTTTATTATATAGTTCCTCAATATCCTTTTTGAATTCATTGGCCATAACTTCACTTATAGTATTCATATTATTACCTTTTTGCAGCTCCACCTCCTGGTCCTGTTTTTGTTGTAGAAACGTCTCTCCTTCTTCTTTGTCCTCCTCTTCGTATTCTGGAATCACTTCATATGGTGGTTTTTTTGGTGATTGCATTTGTTGAAAAGACACCACACTATAATGTTGATGGTACTACACTATATAGCTGATGTTAAACTAACACTATTCTATTGACCTACTTTCCACTGTTATTGAAAGCTACTCTACTCACTAATTTAGATGTTTACTGTACGACTGCTCGACTACGACTGTAGGGAATGAGAGGTATGTTGTACCATTTACTTCGAATAATTTAGCCAGAAACACCTTAATGTACATTGTACCAAGAACTTTCAATGATTTACCCGATAACTGTTCTGAGTGTTAATATGCGCCTGTTGAAAAGAAATGTAAAGATTTGGTATAATAATTACACTTTAGATGTAACATAATGTAACTCATATTATTAATGTTTGTCCTGTTGTAATTCATTCTATTCTATTTTTTCGTATGTAAGTTCAGGTTGACTATATATTATAACACTTTTTAGATTTTTGAGAGCTGAGCCAACAATTAATTAATTAATATCATGATAATTTTAACTGTAAAGTTAATTCTTTAAGTAAATTTTGAAACCGATCTCCTGGTGACAAAAATGATTTTGTCGGAGAAGGCTTAGTTGTTGGAATTGTGCTAGGCCCTGAGGTCTGCGGATTTTTATCTGATCAATAATGTGATCCTAATTCTAGTGGTTTGAGGGTCTTGGAATTAAAAACATAGATATGCGGTTGACTGACTGCTCTTATAATAATGAAAATAATATAGAGAATATTACAAAATACATCTTTACATGTATAATCTAATAATCAATCTGTCTTCAAGAGACCAACACAACATGTCTTTTAGAGATCAAATACTCATGTCTTTAAGAGACCAAATACAATATGTCTTTCAGAGACCAAATTTACGGGGCACATCTGATATTGTAGTGGGGGTATCAAGTACTTATCTAAGATCTGTCGTCCTCGAGTCCGGTGTCCAAAGGGTGATGGATGAGGATGAAGGGTGATGGCCTCCAGGCATCGGGCTACTGGCGTTAGATCGAAGATCGTCTTTCAGCCCCGCACGGCAAGGTCAGATGTCCAATATCACCGGCCATCTCGGTCGGCGAATTAAAAGCCCTCGTTTGACAGCAAGGCATATTTACAGCATGATCCTCGAATGAGTATTCAAGAATACACACACACACACACAAAAAAAAACCTGCAACACAAGTCACAACTACTTAGTAATCCTAGAATAAATAACATACTAAATATTGTATTCAATGAATGATTTCTCGAGAAATCAGTTGGCATTCCTCAATCTATCCAAAATGCCTGTCATATTCGGCAAAGGATATGCATCTCGTTCCGTGAGTGCATTAATCTGCCGGAAATCGATGCAAAACCGCATCTTTCCATTAGCCTTCTTCACCAAGACGATTGGTGAACTCCACGGGCTACTGCTCGGCTCAATGACCCGCTGATCGAGCATACTGTCCACCTCCTCGTTTATCACCGCTTGCATAAGCGGGTTGCGAGGATACGGACGTTGTCGGAACGGCTCAGCTCCTTCCTTCAGCCTGATTCTATGAACCAGGAGGTGAGTCGCACCTGGCACATCTCTGAATTTTATCAGCTCCGTCTCCAGGAATTTCTCGAACTCCTCCCTTTCTGAAGCGACTGCTGCCACCTGTCCCACTAAAGCCGGAGGTAATATCATCCTCCTCTGCCTCAAATCGAGTTTTGCTTGAATCGCTCTTAAATGACTTAATCCCAAAATCATTTCGGATTCTAACTCGTTGATCACTGCCACTCTCCAGTAGACTCGTCTACTACACACCTCGGCAGTCAGCTTCAGCTCCTCCACTATGGGAAGGTTTCCTACAGCCCATGCAGAGAGAAATCTCAGGGCATTCCGACCTCCAGTGACCCGCTTTCTTGCAATGCCAGCAGGTAGGTCCT
This sequence comes from Nilaparvata lugens, assembly GCF_014356525.2. NCBI lineage: Eukaryota > Metazoa > Arthropoda > Insecta > Hemiptera > Delphacidae > Nilaparvata > Nilaparvata lugens. The sequence continues at coordinate 49,001,852 of NC_052518.1, forward strand.
ACTGGAGTCGACTCCACTCGCCGTTGTGAAGTTGTAGGCTCTGGCTCGGGGCGCGCTTTCACAGGTTTACGAACCTCTTTCTGTTTCACAGCCCTCTGCCTCTGCTGAGCACTTTTCTCCTCCGATTTTTTCCACTCATACTGCCTGGCCAGCCTGAGTAGATCGTCCACCGAATAGACTTCGGCTTCCCTAATGTACAGCTTGTACCGGGGTAGAAGATTCTTGTACAGCCTCTGTAGCTGGTGGTTGATTGAAAAATCTCCTCTTCTCCTCATGAGAGTCTGAAGTTCTTCTACGTAGTCGTCGATAGCCTCGCCTTCACGATGCTGTCGACCCAGGATTTGAGCATCCAGGTCTTCCTCGTAGGTTGCTGGATAATAACGAGACCGAAAGTCCCTTACAAAATCGTTCCAATGCTGCCAGAACCCTCTTCGGTTCCGCATCCATAAGGAACACCTTCCAGCTAGCATTTCTGGTAGCGCCGGGAACAACTGCTCCCCTGTCAGCCCGTAGGCTTGTTGTAACTCTTCAAGACGCTCTAGAAAGCTAGGAGCGTCTCCGTTGCCATCATATGACAACCTCCATCCTCGCACCTTATCGCACACCGTCCCTGGGTCCATAAATGGTGTATGATGGGCTGCAGCTCGGATCGGTGAGTGCGGTGCTTGGCGTGGCCTGTACTGGTGAGCCGACGACTCCTCTGGTCTCACTAATGCAGGTCTTGCATGATACAGTGCGCCAGCGTCCACATGCGCCGACATTGACCTCGGTGGCGCTGGTTGTATCACAGTCTCTTCAGCGGGAGGCAGCGGTAGCATCGTGAGGCATCGCTGCCGCTGCTCCGTTAACACTCTCCGCAACTCGGAACAGGTGCCATCTGTGGGCACCGAGTCTAGGAGTAATTCGACCGCGTCTCTGCTCCGCAATCGATACACCCATGAATGGCATGATTCGCCATCGGAGGCTGGTGACGCCTCCTCGGGCAGCTTCCCGAGTCTAGAAGACTCCTGATGATCCTCCTCTACAGGAGGCCACAGAGACGTTGCTCCTTCCGCCTCATGGTAGCTTGTGCTAGCTCCATTGCTAGCCTGGTTCAGGTTGCTGGCTTCCTCTGCCGTCTTCCTGTGATGGTCCACAAGAACCTTCCTTAGCTCCGCCATTGTACCTGTTGTAGGTAGCCCTGCTGCTGCTGCTAGGTCCACTGCTTCTTTCCGGTGGAGTTTGTAAATCCAGGACACTCCTGGATCGCTGCTATCCTCTCGCGCCTCCTGGTCTTCTCCGGCGCGATTACATTTCTCCTCTGCACTCATTGCTGCTTTTCTCCTCCTGCCTTGGGCCCCGCGTTCGTGTGCCAATCTTCTGAGTAGATTTTTGCCCACACCTTTCTCTATCAGAGTTCCCAGTGTCGCTCTGGGCCGGCTAAACTCAGTCGGCGACTGGGGAGGGCCGCGGCAGGGGACGGGAGTCTTGGTGGGGCGTCCATCAACCACCCTCATTTGAGTTGGGGGTTGAAACAGGGTTTTGAGTGTTTTGGAGAAATGTTTCCCTCTTTTAGGAAAGAGGGGCCATGCTTTCGCACTGCCAAACAGGGTTGGTCACGGAATGAAGGGAATAGGAACCTTGCGGTGTTAGTCGTGAGAAAGGGCTTCGTGTTGGGACTAAGTCTTAGTCCTTGGGCACCGGTTGTCTTCCCGGGGTCCGGGTTGGTCGCGGAGCTCTGGTAAAGGCCTTCCCTGGCCTTCCCAGAGATCCTCTTTCGGTTCCGCACTGGATTAGTGCGCTGCGGCGGCTCGCGCTCTGGACTTTCCTAAGTCCTACTTGCCGGACACCAGCTGTCCTCCTGGGGTCCGGATCGGTCGCGGAGTTGCGGGAAAGGGTTTTCCACACCTTCCCAGAGGTCCTTTCTCGATCCCGCACTGGATTAGTGCGCTGCGGCGGCTCGCGCTCTGGACTTTCCTAAGTCCTACTTGCCGGACACCAGCTGTCCTCCTGGGGTCCGGATCGGTCGCGGAGTTGCGGGAAAGGTTTTTTCACACCTTCCCAGAGGTCCTTTCTCGATTCCGCACTGGATTAGTGCGCTGCGGCGGCTCGCACTCTGGACTTTCCTAAGTCCTACTTGCCGGACACCAGCTGTCCTCCTGGGGTCCGGATCGGTCGCGGAGTTGCGGGAAAGGTTTTTCCACACCTTCCCAGATGTCCTCTCTCGATTCCGCACTGGATTAGTGCGCTGCGGCGGCTCGCACTCTGGACTTTCCTAAGTCCTACTTGCCGGGCACCAGCTGTCCTCCTGGGGTCCGGGTCGGTCGCGAAGATGCGGGAAAGGTTTTTCCACACCTTCCCAGAGGTCCTTTCTTGATCCCGCACTGGATTAGTGCGCTGCGGCGGCTCGCGCTCTGGACTTTCCTAAGTCCTACTTGCCGGACACCAGCTGTCCTCCTGGGGTCCGGATCGGTCGCGGAGTTGCGGGAAAGGTTTTTCCACACCTTCCCAGATGTCCTCTCTCGATTCCGCACTGGATTAGTGCGCTGCGGCGGCTCGCACTCTGGACTTTCCTAAGTCCTACTTGCCGGGCACCAGCTGTCCTCCTGGGGTCCGGATCGGTCGCGGAGTTACGGGAAAGGTTTTTCCACACCTTTCCAGAGGTCCTCTTGTGCCTTGATGTCCCACTGGTGGTCTACCAATGAGGAGTCAGGTTTCGACCAAACCTGACGTGTCGCCGTTGGTCGAAACTGGTAGCCCGTCGTCTAAACGGGTTAAATATCGTTCAGCACTCGCCCAAACAGGTGTTTAGCAATGGAGTTCACCGTGTTTGAGGCTAATCGTCTTTAGCCTCAACACAACTCCCGGTCGCTGAAGAAATCGGAGTTCACTTTAGTACAAGACGTACTGTGACGTTGCTAGCTGCTCGCTGCTTCCTTCTCACCTCACTCGACCGCTCGCCCTGGCTCTCCGAACTCGACTGCCTCCTGCTAGCCTTTCTCGAGCCTCCCTCAGTGACCGAGAGGGAGGGGAGAGAGGATGCGCAGCACCGCTGAGCGGTAGGCCAGTGGCTGGCTTGAACATTGACCCCTTAGATTCTATCAAAGATAGCCGAGCGTCAAATAAATGAGCCCTAAACTCAATTCCTTTCTCTAGTTGCGATATACATCGTGACAGTAGCACCATCTTAAGTTGTTTCAATACCTCGTTTGGAGTTGTGTGCGGCACTCTTGTTGGCAGAACTTATGAATTCAGTAGTCACTATTATTAGTGAACATCGTCATGTGTCTCGTATTGTGGCACTCTCTGATTCTACAGTCACCTTGTGTTGGATTAGTGCTCCATCCGCGAAATGGCAAACTTTTGTTGGTAATCGCGTCACAAAAATACAGGATTCTTGTATACAGGAGTGGGTGCATGTTGCCGGAATTGAAAATCCCACTGATTGTTTGTCTAGAGGTTTATCACCAGTTGAGCTTGTGAACTTTCTGTTGTGGCTCTCAGGTCCATCATGGATAGCAGAGGACGAATGCGATTTGTCCGTCCAAACTCAAATGGAAGAGATAGTGGATCCACCGGAGGCGAAAAAACCGTCAGTGTTGACAGTCACAAAATCTCCTGATTGTAACAGCAATGCAGTATATTCATTGATTGGTCGTTGTTCGGATTATGGTCGTCTTTTGAGAATTGTAATTCTTGTTCTCAAATTCTTACAAATCTTACCCCAATCAGAAGAATCAGTTTTTGATGTTGCTGAGAGGTATCTATGTAAAGTGGTACAGAAGATACATTTTGCATCTGAATTTGGGCAATTAGAGAAGGGAGAAGATTGTTCTATGCGCCTACGTCGCCTGTCTCCATTCATTGATAAAGGTGTGATTCGCGTCGGCGGTCGTTTGTCTCATGCTGGACTGGAATTTGAGACTTGTCATCAGATGATCTTACCAAAATCCGACGCTTTCGTATCGATGTTGATTGATTATCATCACAAGAAGAACTGTCATGCTGGACCTTCGTTATTGTTGTCCTTGATCAGACAGAAATTCTGGATACTGTCTGCTCACTCTATTATTCGCATTTGTGTATTTAAGTGTAATCGTTGTTTCCGTGTTCGACCTAGTAATAATGCAATTATATCCACTCCCAACTCAATAGTTGTTGTGCTTTTTGCATTTTTTCTTTGTGTTGTTTTTTGGTGTTGGTGTTTTTGTCCTTTTTGGCATGACTGGATTTTTTCCTTTCTGTGGTTTTTTCAGTTTTTTGTAACTTGGCTGAAAAATAGTTTTTCAGAGGCGGGGGTATGGTCTGGCCAGAGCATTCGAATTGTAGCGCCAAAATCCCTGACTGCAGTTCTGCCAATAGCAGGCTTGTTTGCGCCAGCGCAGATCGTCCAGCTGTTTTGCCTGGTCATCCTAGCTTTCAGTTCTTGTTTCGTCCATTAGTTTGTCTTGTCTTGTCAGCCCGTTGTCTTGTTGTGAAGACCGAGTTTGTATTTTTGTCATGTTATTTCGATCGGAAATTTCTTGTAATTGATTGTTTGAGTGTAGTGTGTGTGAATTATGAGTATAACAGCGTAAATAGTGTTAAATTGAATTAATTTGAATCGGATTTGAATTTATAAAGAATCAGTTTGAGCTTTGTTCGAACATAGCCTGCAAGTTGAACACAGAATCAACGAAAAGACAGCCCAGAAGCCAGACCTGTCTTATTCCCAGATTTTCATCTCACCCTGAACCTGACCAAAACACCTAATAAAGGCTTAAAAGGGCAAGTAGACAAAATTGGATTAAATCAGGTGAGTTTTTGCTTTTTTTATTGTTCATTAATGCAGAATTTAACTGTACTAATAACCTGGCTCAAATAGAAGATTAAATTTTGCCCCTTGTTTGTATTTGATTATATAAATAGTAAATTACTGTCCTCTAGTAGCTCTAGCCTGAGCTTTGTTCAGAACAGTGAGTAGTTTTTGAGAAAAAAGTTGAAATATGCAAAAAATCTAAGTAGAAAAACACAGACTTCTACGTTTGATGCCCAATAACTTTCTTTAATGACCAGTAAACAAATGATTTTTCGCAATAAAAATTGTAGAGAATTTAATTCTGAAAAGAATCATGTAAGCTGTGTAAACTTAATGTAAATGAAAGTTGAATAAAATGTATTCTTATGTAGTACATCACACCACAAAAATTTGCTGTTTTATGAGGAAAGAACTTGGTCTGGCCAGAGCATTTTTTGAATTGTAGCGCCAATCCCAGACTACAGTTCTGCCCGTTGCAGGCTTGTGCGCTAGTGTCGATTCGTCCAGCTGTTTGCCTTGCCATTTTTTCTAGCGCAGTCATCTCGTTCTTGTAGTCGTTCTTGTTCGTTTTGTCTGGTCTCGTTGTCTTGTTGTGAAGACCGAGTTTGTAATTTGTAATGTAATTTCCATCGGAAATTTCTAGTAATTGATTGTTTAAGTGTCGTGTGTGTGGATTATAAATATAACATCGTAAATAGTATTAAATTGAATTAATTTGCATCAGTTTTGAATTTATAAAGAATCCAGTTTGAGCTTCGTTCGGAATATAGTACAGTATACGGAGCCTGCAAGTTGAACCCGGAAAACCAGCCTGGAAGCGAAAACCTATCTTTTCCCAGATTTCTTTCCACCCCTGAATCTGACCAAAACACCTAATAAAAGCTTCGAAAGGCGAGTAGACAAAATTGGATTAAATCTGGTGAGTTTTTGCTCTTTTTATTGTTCATTAATGCAGAGTTTAACTGTACCAATAACCTGGCTCAAATTGAAGATTAAATTTTGCTCCTCGTTTCTATTTGATAAATTGAATAATAAATTACAGTCCACTAGTAGCTCTAACCTGAGCTTTGTTCAGATCATTTTGATCCTCCGAACCGGCATGAATTTAAATTTGTAATTTGTTGATTAATTCACACACATTAGATTTAAGCAATTTCGTATTTGTCCAATGTTGGCATGTTCAGAATGGTCTGATCTATGCACAACTTTAGTTTGTTGTTGCCTTGTTCTAGAGCAAGGTTTCTTGTCAATTTGTATTTGTCTGAAATTAAATTTATTTCAGTTAAAATTGTAATTTTCCTGAAACTAGGCTCATTGTGCTCTTTTCTCAGGAATTTGTTTGTTGGATTTTGTATTGTCCATTTTGTATTGTACATGTTAGTGAAGGTTAATCACAGCATGATTTTGTTTGTTCAATTCAACAAGTTATTGTTTGTTTGTGAGTTGTTGGAAGAACATTATCTAATCATATAGTTTTGTCTTCAGCAGTAACTTGTCTTGTGAATTGATAATCGAAGTTTAACTTTGATAACTTACTAGTCGTGATTCTTCCTTCCATTTAGTTTTGAACTCATTCTTGTTTTATTGTCTATTGTTTTGTATTGTCGGGGCTGAATTGTTTTGTGTATGAGTTCAAGATGGAGGAAAAATTACAGAAACAAATCATTGTGCATCGCACTAAACTGGAACAATTGTATGCCCGATTGCAAAGAATTTATGAACTGTCTAAAAATGTCTCTGATCCAAAAGTTGCTGAGCAATTTTTAGTGTTGTATCCTCGGGTGTCTCAGACCATTTCGGATTTTGAAAAGACAGAATTAGTGGTTAATGAGTTGGAACTTGAGTTGAATAAAGATTATGTTGTAGCATTCAACGACTCACATCTAGATCTGTTTCAGTATATTGTAGTAGCGGCTAACACTCTCAAACAGAAAGAGGCGACTGATGCTATTGCTCAATCTTCGGCAGCTTCAGCAGCTAATGCACAGCCGGTCGTGTCCGAGTCAGTACTGCCCAAAATCGACCTTCCAAAATTTGATGGGAACCAGACTCAATGGTCGGTGTTTTATGAATTGTTTAAGGCATTGGTACATGACAACAAGAGTTTGAACGATCAGCAGAAGGTCCAATATCTTGTAAGTAGACTTACTGGACAAGCAGCAAATATTTGTCGTCATTTGCCACCATTGGCTAATAATTATCTAATAATTTGGCAGGCATTATTGACCCGCTATAACGATCCACGAGCGCAAGTCGATGCCTATTTCAAACAAATTTTTGAATTTCGTCCAATAAAATCAGAATCAAAGGCAGGTTGTATTGCGATTTTGGATGGGTTTTGCAGTTCCATCAATGCAGTGAAGAGATTGCGACTCACTGATTTGTCAGACTCGATATTCCTCTATCATGGCTTGAGATTGCTGGATCCAAGTTCTCGTAGAAATTTTGAATCGGCCGTACGTGACAAGGCTATGCCAACTTATGCCGATTATGTCAAATTCATTGAAAAGCAAATTAAGACTCTTCCTTCTGATGAGAAACAGACTGAATCGTTTAATATGAAGCACAAAAAAAATTATAAATCAAAGGTGTTTGTGGTTCAATCCAATGATTCATCTAACGATGCATCTAGTAAAAATCAAAATTGTCTGAAGTGCTCAAAACCGGGTCATAGGTTAGTAGATTGTGCAAGTTTCTTGAAAATGACTCCTTGGGATCGTTATTGTTTGCTTAAAGGAAAGTTTTGTTGTTTTCGTTGTCTTGATGTGGATCATTTGAGTAGAGATTGTCGTAGTAAAACTCAGTGTGCTCAATGTCGAGAATCTCATCATTCTTTATTGCACTTTTCCAGATCAAGTTCCAATGAAGGTGTTGCGTCCTCGTCGAACTCTAAGGCAGGTGGCACATCACCTATTAGTTGTTGTTCTACATCCAATGATGTAGAAAATTCGACTGTTGTGTTGTCGACCGTCACTGCACATATTCGAGATTGTAATGGTCAGCTTTGTGATGTTCGTTTCTTGATTGACACCGGGAGTCAGTGTCATTTTGTTACAGCCAAATTGTGTCGGCGTTTGAGACTACCATTCCAGCCCATGAAAACCGTTGTTCGTGGATTCGGTGGTGGTACTAGTGAAGTTCGAGGTCGTACTTGTGTGTCGATTCAGTCGAAGTTGGATCCTACCGTCAAGTTTTCGATGGATGCCACAGTGGTAGATAAAATCATCGACAAGTTGCCTTCTTGTGAAATCGACAGATCCAAACTTCATCATCTGGAAAATCTTACACTGGCTGACGACAAATTCTACCTTCCTAGTAGAATAGATGGCATCATTGGTGCAGAGTTAGTTCCTCACTTGCTACGTGGGAGTCCTAGTATAGGTGAATCGCACGAATTGATGACTGTTAATAGTGTCTTTGGTCACATTCTGATGGGGAGAGCGCCGATTCTCACTTCAACAAAAAATGTGTCGAATTGTTTTACAGCCATCTGTAGTCCATTCGTTAGTAGTCCATCGTTGGATAGTTTTGTGGAACGTTTTTGGGAGTTGGAATCGTGCCCTACACCAAGCTGTCAACTGAAACCGGAAGAGTTGGAGTGTGAGGTAAATTTTCGGAAGTCTGTACATCGTGTGAATTCTGGTCGTTTTGTTGTTGCCTTGTCATTTGCGGAGCCGCCCAGCAGCTTGGGAGATTCGTATGCTGTCGCCGAACGCCGACTGCTGAGTTTGGAGAGACGACTAGAGCATGACAGCAATACTCGTATTTCATATCATGAAATATTGATTGATTACCTACGTCAGGGTCACATGTCGTTTGTAGCCGATCAGACAGACCGAGGTGGTTACTACATACCGCATCACGCCATCGTGAAAGCAAGCAGCACTACCACGCCCATCCGAATTGTATTTGATGCTGGTTCCAGAACATCATCGGGTTTGTCATTGAACCAGGTTCTTCATGCTGGTCCCAAATTGCAGACTGACATTTTTGTTTTGTTGGTCAATTTTCGTTTGTTCCCAATCGCACTAACTGCCGACATTAAACAAATGTATCGACAGATATTAGTGGAGGATTCCTGCCGTCGTTATCAGCGTGTATTGTGGAGATTTTCGCCGGAGGATCCGATCGAAATTTATCAGCTCAATTGTGTTGTTTTTGGTGTTTCAAGCTCTCCATATTTGGCACTTCGCACCGTCCACCAGCTTGTAGATGAGGATGGCAATCGTTTTCCAGCAGCCAAGGCGAGAATACCAAGAGACATGTTCATGGACGACTTAGTCACATCTGTCGCCACAGAGTCAGAGGCCGCGGAGCTGTATCATCAGTCCAAGCAGCTGTTTGAGGGAGGAGGTTTCTCGCTCACAAAGTGGACGTCAAATTCACCATCAATGCTGGAGAAATTCTCGGAGGAAGAGAAATCGTTTTCGTACAAGGATTTCGAAGCAGACAACTCCTTGGCTATCTTGGGATTAAATTGGCAACCTAGTACTGATCTGTTTCAGTTTTCCGTCAAGTGTGGTGAGGTCGTCGCTACTAAGCGTTCTATTCTGTCAGTGATGGCTCGTATCTATGATCCTCTTGGTCTCTTGTCACCGTTTACGTTATTTCTAAAATGTCTTGTCCAGAAACTGTGGAAATTAGGAGTGGATTGGGACGAGAAGCCGCCTGAGTCTATATGCACTCTTTGGGAGAATTGTCAAAAAGAGTTGCCTCTATTGTTGAAATTTGCTGTTCCACGTCACGTTGGTTTGTTTCAGGATTCTCACATCAGTTTGATTGGTTTTTGTGACGCATCATTGTCGGGTTATGGTGCAGTTATCTATGTGAAGTCGCAGAAGGAGAGCGAGGAGTCAAGAGTTGTATTATTGTGTTCAAAGTCCAAGGTAGCACCATCTAAAGTTGTTTCAATACCTCGTTTGGAGTTGTGTGCGGCACTCTTGTTGGCAGAACTCATGAATTCAGTAGTCACTATTATTAGTGAACGTTCTCATGTGTCTCATATTGTCGCACTCTCTGATTCGACAGTCACCTTGTGTTGGATTAATGCTCCATCCGCGAAATGGCAAACTTTTGTTGGTAATCGTGTCGCAAAAATACAGGATTCTTGTATACAGGAGTGGATGCATGTTGCCGGAATTGAAAATCCCGCTGACTGTTTGTCTAGAGGTTTATCACCAGTTGAGCTTGTGAACTTTCCGTTGTGGCTCTCAGGTCCATCATGGTTAGCAGAGGACGAATGCGATTGGCCCGTCCGAACTCAAATGGAAGAGATAGTGGATCCACCGGAGGCGAAAAAACCGTCAGTGTTGACAGTCACAAAATCTCCTGATTGTAATAGCAATGCAGTATATTCATTGATTGGTCATTGTTCAGATTATGGTCGTCTTTTGAGAATTGTAATTCTTGTTCTCAAATTCTTACGAATCTTACCCCAATCAGAGGAATCAGATTTCGATGTTGCTGAGAGGTATCTATGTAAAGTGGTGCAGAAGATACATTTTTCATCTGAATTTGTGCAATTGGAGAAGGGAGAAGATTGTTCTATGCGCCTTCGTCGCCTGTCTCCATTCATTGATAAAGGCGTGATTCGCGTCGGCGGTCGTTTGTCTCATGCTGGACTGGAATTTGAGACTTGTCATCAGATGATCCTACCAAAATCCGACGCTTTCGTATCGATGTTGATTGATTATCATCACAAGAAGAACTGTCATGCTGGACCTTCGTTATTGTTGTCCTTGATCAGACAGAAATTCTGGATACTGTCTGCTCGCTCTATTATTCGTATTTGTGTGTTTAAGTGTAATCGTTGTTTCCGTGTTCGACCTAGTAATGATGCAATCATTCCAAAAATGGGTGACCTGCCTGCTTGTCGAGTGTCAAAATGCAAACCATTTGAAAATTGTGGTGTGGATTACGCTGGTCCTTTGCGTATTACTATGACGAGACGTCGTAATCCTTGTATTTTGAAAGCCTACATTTGTCTGTTTGTGTGTATGGCAACAAAGGCGGTACATATTGAGTTGGTATCGGATCTATCAACGCCCATGTTTTTAGCTGCGTTTCGTCGTTTTTTGTCATGTTGTGGACCCTGTCGTGTGATGTATTCTGATTGTGGTACTAATTTTGTAGGTGCCAAGGAACAGTTGCGAAAGATATCTCAACTTTTGAATTCGTCCGAGTTTCAAACCACATTGACTAGTCAACTCGCCGAACACAAAATTGAATGGAAATTCATTCCCCCTGGTTCACCGCATTTTGGAGGTCTGTGGGAGGCAAATGTCAAATCTGTAAAGTTGCATCTGTTCCGAGTAATTGGCAATCAACTTCTCACCTATGAGGAACTGAACACGGTGTTGGTGCAGATTGAAGGTGTCCTGAATTCCCGCCCACTGTGTGTACTGAGTGAGGATCCGTGTGAACTGCTCACTTTAACCCCAGCGCACTTTTTGACGCTCACACCGTTGAAATCGTTTCCCATGCGGGACGTGGACAGTGTCCCTGTGAATCGTCTCACCAGGTATGAATTGATTGGTCAACTCATTCAATCGTTCTGGAACCGATGGAGAAGAGAGTACCTGCACGAACTCCAAGGTCGTAAAAAATGGTTGAAATCACCCACTTCTATCAGTGTGGGAACGGTTGTGGTAGTGGACCAACCAAACACACCTCCATTGCAGTGGCCACTGGGTGTCATCGAACAGGTGTTTCCGGGAAGTGACGGCGAGGTTCGAGTGGCGAGTGTTCGCCTGAAAACTGGTATTTATAAAAGACCAGTTACAAAACTGTATCCACTCCCACCTCAATAGTTGTTTTGCTTGTTGCATTTTTTCTTTGTGTTGTTTTTTTTTTTTGTGTTGGTGTTTTTTTTGTTCTTCTTTGGCATGTCTGGATTTTTTTCCTTTCTTTGGTTTTTTTTTCAGTTTTGTAACTTGGCTGAAAAATAGTTTTTCAGAGGCGGGGATATGGTCTGGCCAGAGCATTTTTTGAATTGTAGCGCCAATCCCAGACTACAGTTCTGCCCGTTGCAGGCTTGTGCGCTAGTGTCGATTCGTCCAGCTGTTTGCCTTGCCATTTTTTCTAGCGCAGTCATCTCGTTCTTGTAGTCGTTCTTGTTCGTTTTGTCTGGTCTCGTTGTCTTGTTGTGAAGACCGAGTTTGTAATTTGTAATGTAATTTCCATCGGAAATTTCTAGTAATTGATTGTTTAAGTGTCGTGTGTGTGGATTATAAATATAACATCGTAAATAGTATTAAATTGAATTAATTTGCATCAGTTTTGAATTTATAAAGAATCCAGTTTGAGCTTCGTTCGGAATATAGTACAGTATACGGAGCCTGCAAGTTGAACCCGGAAAACCAGCCTGGAAGCGAAAACCTATCTTTTCCCAGATTTCTTTCCACCCCTGAATCTGACCAAAACACCTAATAAAAGCTTCGAAAGGCGAGTAGACAAAATTGGATTAAATCTGGTGAGTTTTTGCTCTTTTTATTGTTCATTAATGCAGAGTTTAACTGTACCAATAACCTGGCTCAAATTGAAGATTAAATTTTGCTCCTCGTTTCTATTTGATAAATTGAATAGTAAATTACAGTCCACTAGTAGCTCTAGCCTGAGCTTTGTTCAGAACAGAACTAATAACTTATAAGCTGTAGCTGATTGCAAATAAAATATTCGGTTTATTATGAAAAGTCTTATTCTTATATGAAAATAACATATCTAAATGACATCAAACTCATACCAAAAGACTAAAGATGATGTTCAAAGTGACCTCCGTTTTTCTGAATGCATATGTTCAGATGTCTTCTCATCGATTGTCGGACCCGTTCAAATATTCCAGGAGTCTGCTTTATCCTTTCTATTCCATTCAAAATCCTTAATCGGAATTCTTCAATGGTATCAACTCGAGTATTGTATACTAAGGTTTTCAAGTGTCCCCAAAGATAAAAATCCAAAGGATTGAGGTCTGGTGACCTAGCTGGCCATGGTACTGGCCTACCTCGGCCTATCCCTCGATTTGGAAAGCTGTGATTCAGGTGTTCACAAACAGCAACACTGAAGTGTGCTGGAGCTCCATCATGCATAAACCAAATGTTCTGGCGCAACTGAAGAGGTACATCTTCAAGTAAGATAAATAGCTCCTCTCTCAAAAAGTTCAAGTAGATTATGCCATTAAGCCTGGGAGGAAGCTCGAACAGAAGTAGATGATCTCCTATGATTCCTGCCCAAATGTTTACTGAAAACTTATGTTGTGGACGATTAGGATTGATGGCATGAGGACTCTCATCTGCCCAAATATGTAGGTTGTGGACGTTAACGATAGCTGCTCTTGTTAAGTGTGCCTCGTCGGTAAATAAAACGATTGTTAAAAAGTTTGGGTTAACAAGTTTTACTTAAAACCATCGGCAAATACCAGCACGGGGAATAGAGTATGAACTTTCTGGAGGTGGTATGGATGTAATTGTGGCTCTTTTAGTAGCCTCCAAATGATAGATTGATTGACATTAAACTGCACTGACAATTCTCTCATGCTCTTCTCTGGATGTTCATAAATTTCATTAAAAGCTTGTTCTTCTAACTCAACAGTCATAGCAGATCGGGGTCTGCCTGCATAAATGTGCTCTTTGGATATCAAAGAACCTGTTTCAGACAAACGTTGATGAATAGTGGCAAAAAACCTTGAACTTGGACATACTCGGTTAGGAAAGTTCTCTTGATACAAACGTCATGCTTCAGTACTATTACAGTAGTGTCCCATTCCATACATTAAATGCATGCCAGTTAATTCGGAGTATGAATAATGTCTAAAATTACATGCCATTTTCTAAAAAGTTGACACTTAACACAAAAGCAAAGTGAAATGGTTACAAATAACTGGTTAATAGATTAAACAATAAACACAGCGCGGTTACAGTAGGCCTAACTTACAGTTTGTTGTTTTTGTGGCGTGCGTGGCGAGCATGACAGTGCTCTTCAGTAGCGCTGCCACCACCAGGTTTTTAGGGTCCTGGGCCCTGCTACTTTTATAGGATAATATTATTGAATAAATACGCAAATTCACCAAAACAATCTCACTCTATTGAAAAAATCCCATAACAAACATCTATACTCTCTCTCTAAACATAATCACTCCTCAAACACATTATTAAAAACTACATCTCACTATCTCTCGCACAACCTCCCCCTAGATTCGCCTCTACACGGTCATCACTCTCTCAGCTCACCAGTTCAAAAGTCCAATTTGGTGGCCTGAGTGATGACTCCGCTATTCTAATAATTAATATCCTATGAGAGCGGGGTGTTTGAATTGTTACATCACCCCTCCGCATGAAAAAGTTGTGGCATATACAATTACTGGCACATCTTTAAACTAAGTTGAAATCAAATAAAATTTAAATCTTGACAATATCGTTAAATATAGTCAATACATTTTCATATTCATTACATTTTAAAAACTTATATCATAAAATTCAAGGAGAGAGAGTATCATAGTTATACATTTGAATGATGAATCTAGTCTTATTTTTACAAACAATAAATTATTGGCACAGAGCAAAGCAGAGTCCATCTTAACACATTAGGCTACCATAAAGTTCTCCCAAATAAAGTTTTAAATTGCTAATCATTATAGTCCCCACCACACATTGATCACTTTTGAAAACCCAGCGATTTTGAAACTGTTGAGTTGACTCTTAGGCAGTGTCGTTGCCGAATGTTGTCTCCTGCATTATCTTCTCGAGGTGACCGCCTCCTTCAAATTCAAATTCAAATTGAGTTTATTCACAGAAATCATTACAAATACAGTACACATGTATAAATAATATAAATACTTGTGAATTTTCCCCACATAGACAAGTCTGTGTGTGGGGAAAGAGTTCTAATGAAAAACAACGTGATACTAAAAAGAAAATTATAAATATTTACAATACAGTATAATTTGAAAAATAAAAGTTGATTAATAGTGGATTAATAGTTGATTTGTAGTGGAAAAAGTATATGTTTTGAATTGAAGTAGTACAATATAACTATTATGGTATATAGCTTTAACATGGCACACAAAATAAAATTTAGAACTTGAACAATGATAAATTATGAGCAATATATTGATGATATATATACTTTCATATATATGATGATGATAGATAAGATTTTTATCTAATTCATATATATGATGATGAATACAAGAAAAATATATACATAGTATCATAAGAGGAGTAGATGAGCTGATCAGCAACATCCCTGCCGGTTTCAAATAACCACATATTTAAAAATCGTTTGTATATGTTAAGGCTAAGGGGTTCTATTTGCTTTATGTAGGCGGGTATATTTCTATAAAGAATGTGGCATATGTAATGACTATCAAATCTATTGCAATTGCTAACTAATCTGGGTTGTAGAATTCCAAATATATTCATATTTCGTGTTTGATAGGGATGGATAAGAGGATTAAATATTGCATTTTTATTACTTCGGATGAAAATTAAAAGTGATTTTATGTATAGCTGTTGCACATCAAGGACCTGAAATTCTTGATAGGCCAGTTCTGTCAGATAGCGACTATCCTGGCTCAAGCAAGTCTTTATGATTGCTCGCTGTGCAATTCCGACAGCTCTCAAAGTGAACGAGGATGCTCCACCCCAGGCCAGGATTCCATAATTTATAATTGATTGAACATAGGCGAAGTATGTCCTTCTCAATTGATTGACTGAAAGAACCTCCCTCAACTGTCGAAAGGCATATATTAGTCTACGAATGCGACATTTGAGGTATTCCATATGAGGAGTCCAACAAAGCCTGCAATCTATGAAGACTCCAAGATATTTGTATTTTTCCACCTGTTCAAGCGTCTCACAATTACAGGTAAGTGACAGGTGGTCATTACATGAGTGAAGCTTGAGACATTCTTGAACTGGCATACAATTTTTCATAAAATATATTGGCAAATATTTGGTTTTAACACCATTGAGTGTGAGTTTATTTTGATCGAGCCACTTCTTCACATGTGAAAGGTCTTTTAAGGCCTCACTGGAAGCGTCCCGCCAGTACGTCCACAGGAAACCAATGCAGTATCGTCGGCAAACAGGAACAGTTTGCCATTCAACTGCATTTTACTTATATTATTTATATAAATTAGGAATAGTATAGGACCTAAGGTGCTTCCTTGTATAACCCCATAATCAACGGGCATAGAGTCACTACCAATTCCATTTATATAAACTGACTGTTTCCTGCTCTGGAAGTAACTCTCAAACCACCTCAATGAACCATCTCTGATTCCATAGAGCTCCATTTTTCTCAAAAGCTTCAGTCTCTCCACAGAGTCAAATGCTTTTGCAAGATCTAGAAACGTGATTAAAACATGTTTCCGATCTTCCACCCTCTGCGTGATCTCTTTTGTTATATCAAACAAAGCATGTGATGTATTTTTATCCATTCTAAAGCCATATTGATTATTTGCTATGATGTTATTTGTTTCTAAATAATTCTGTAATTGGTTTTTCACTGCTTTTTCGAGGATCTTAGAAAATATGCTTAGCATAGAAATAGGTCTGTAATCACTTATAAGATTTTTAGTACCAGATTTAAAAATAGGAATGACTTTTGCCATTTCAAAAGCATTTGGAAACTGGCCTGTTCGGATACTGACATTAATAATGTGAAGAAGAGGCTCAATCACCACGTCAATGTGTTCTTTTATGAATTTTGAATCAATGTTATCAAGCCCCGGAGCAGAGCCACCACGCATCCCCTTCAAGATCTCCCGGATGTCCTGTTCGTCAAGTGGTTGCAGCCTGAAAGTGGAATTAACAATGTAATCATCATCATTTACCGCTTCAGGGCCCCTTTCAGGAATTGCATCAGCCAATTCAGCACCTACATTTGAAAAAAATTATTAAAGGAGTTACCTATTTCTTTTATTTCTAAATCAGAAGGTGCGCCCCCCTGATGAAACTGCGCCAAGGGGAATCGCTCAGCTGAACCTGGCCTACAAGCCAGCTCATTAACTATAGACCAAAATTTTCTACAATCACCCCCTACACTATCCACCTTATCCTTATAATAATGTATTTTAACATTCTTTATAGCAACATTGAGTGCGTTCCTATAAATCCTGTACTCCTCTTTCAATCCTACATTAAACGGCTGCCTCAACACCTTTTTGCTCAATTTGTCTCTATGTCTTATTGAATTAATAAGCCCCTGTGTAATCCATGGTTTAATCTTTCTATTCCTGGCTGAAACTAATTTTATTTGAGTAAATCGTTCGATTGTTGATGTAATTTCATTTATGAAAGTATCAGCACAGTAATCAACGTTGTCTGTAACAGCAGTGATACCACCCCAATCTTTTTCTAACAGATCGGCCGCAACATTATTCCACTGGGTCACTCTGTATGTAGGTATGTTTGGCCGACAATTTTTCGAGTCTACAGGCACCCCGGAAGCTAATTGAATAAATGTCGGATAATGGTCAGTTATAGCTGTTTCCATGATTGCAGATTTTACTTCCATATTTCTATCATTTTTTACAAAAAAGTGATCGATACATGAACTCCCCGCAGGACGTGTTACCCGATTCATAAAGCTGATGAAACCCAACTCATACATCATATCCAGGTAACCCTCCTGCACGGAGCTCAATGCAACACCCAGAATATTAATATTAGTATCGCCACAAAAAAATGTGTAAGGTTTTTCTATCATTATTCAAATTTAAGAGATAATTCCGGAGAGCAACAGTGAAAAGATTTATATCAGTATTGGGACTGCGATAGGCAGCCAACAGGTGGCAGGGCACACCGTTAAAAGTAAAGTATGAGCCAGGCAGCTAGCGATCCCGCCCAGACACAGCTGTTCACAGGAGGAAACTGACAGTGAACTGTCAATGTACACTACCACACCATCATTCTGATTGAGTTTACTTCCAGAGCGATAGACATCATAACCCGGGAGCCGCATCACAGACTCATCATCATCTAACCACGTTTCAGTCAAAACAATACAATTGATTTTAATAACTTTAAAACTATCTAATAATATTGAAAATTCATCAAAGTTTCTTCTATAACTGTGTATATTCAACTGTAAAATACAAAATTTATTACTTATTGTAAAAGCATTTTTTTTTTTTTTTAGATTACGTCCTAAAGACTCCAGTCATGGAGTATAAGACAAGTCATGTTATTACATAATAATTCTAACACTAAGTAGTTCAACCTAGTTTAGGTTTGAAAGGAATTCTTGTACACTATAAAAAGCTCTATCAACTAAATATTTTTTCATTTGTTTTTTGAAAATCTTCAAATCATCAATCATCATTACTTTTCAAGATTTGAGGTAGCTTGTTATAAAATTTCCTACCAATATAATCTGGTTTTTGTTCAAATAACCTACTATTGTGACCCATTATATGATAATCTGCTCTGATTCGTGTATTATACTCATGAACATCTGAATTCTGGATCACACCACATATACACTCCATATTCCGTTTTCACATGCATTTCAACTTCATATACATACAAAGATGGCACAGTTAATAGACCAAGCTTTTTAAATAAAGGCCTACAAGAGTCTAACCTATTCACTTTCTCTATACATCGGAGTGCCTTCTTTTGAATATTAAACACTCTGTCCATATTTTGTTGAGATGAATTACCCCATACTAAAATAGCATACCTAATATGAGATAGTATAAGTCCATGGTAAGCAGTTAACAATAGTTTTTTATCATTCAGCCTAGCAAGCTGCCGCAGGACAAATACCCCAGATGATATCTTATTACATATCCTCTCAATGTAAGGATGCCATGTTAATTTCCTGTCCAATAAAATTCCCAAGAATGCTACTCTCTCTTCTTGGTCTAATTCATTTTCCTCTACAAACACATTTATTTCTCTATCCTCTACTGAATTATATTTACTTTTGAATTGTAGGAATTGACATTTCTTACTATTTATTGTTAATTGCCTTTGCTTCAAGAATTGGACAATTGACTGTACTCCAGTAAAAGCATTTATTTCTCTAGACTATCTAATAAATAATTGTTAAAGATAAGCGATGTGTCATCAGCAAACAACAGAGCTCTGTGATCTTTTAACTCTTTTGGTAATTGGTTCACATACAACAGAAACAGTAAGGGACCCAGAATTGAGCCTTGAGGTACTCCAGCCTGGACCTCCAGTTTTTGAGATTTAATTTTTACTATTTCATTCCCATCCACCTTGGTAAGCTCAACACACTGGTTTATACCTATGAGATATGATTCAAACCATTTTAGTTCTATACCATTCACACCTACAGTTTTTAGTATTTCCAATAATATTCTATGGTTCACACAATCAAAAGCTTTGGATAAATCAAGAAATATTGCGGCTGCCTTCTCACCTGAATCTATTATATCTATTAGTCTTTCAACAAGGGATACTATTGCAGTCTTAGTAGATTTCCCTTTCTGGAACCAATGCTGTTCATCACATATGAAATTAATTTCTTCCAGGTGCATCAATAACCTATTTAAAACTACTCTTTCAAAAATTTTACTTATTACATTTAGAATACTAATGGGTCTATAATTTCCAACTCTTTCAGAATCACCGCTCTTGAAAATTGGCAAAATTTTTCCTTGTTTCAGATCATCAGGGAAAATAACTGCTCTAGTGAAGTATTAAGGAGATGCAATAAAGGGTCCAGTAATTTCATTTTCACATTCTTTTAAAATTTTGCTTGAGACCCCATCCAATCCTACTGTTTTTTTGTTATTAAAATTTTTTATTATTCTTGACAACTCATCTCTTGATAATGGATGAAATTTAAATACCTTTTCAATTGGCTCAGCATTTAATGTAGTTGTATTATAAGTATTAGTGTTCAGTGACTTTTGGAGATTATATGCAACCTGTTGATAATATTTATTGAAAAAGTTACAAATGTCTATACTATCATCCATATAATTTCCATGTTCATCGATTATCCTAGGGACATTGGTAACTGTATCTTTTTGAGCTGCTCTCCTATTTCTATTAATTACCTCCCAAACAGCAGAGTTAAAATTGGTACTAGTTGTTGATACTTCAGCTGTTTTCTTACACTTAGCTTTCCTCACTTCTTTTGCATAGTTTTTCTTTAGACATTTGTATTTGACTTCACTCGGAACATCCCTCACTAATTTAAATTCCTCATAAGCTTCCCTAACAATATTTCTTTGAGTAAGAATATCTTCAGTTATCCATTCATCTACTTTGTTTAATTTACTTTTTACTTTGACTTTTTTTATCGGACAGCATACACTAATGTGAAATCTTAGAGTATCAATGAATTGCTTATATTTGTAATTTAGGTTACAACTGTTATAAACACTACTCCAATTTTCTTGAAGCAGTTCCTGCTTCAAACAATTTATATTTCCTAGCTCATATTGCTGAATTTCTTTCACAAAATTTTTTTTCTGCTTGGATTCTGGCCCTGCAACTTAACATCTAAAATTTGATAGTTATGATGTGATAGATCTGAGCTACCTAACCTGACATTACAACCTTCTATATTTGTGAGGATATTATCAATAATTGTCTGTGAAGTTCGAGTTACTCTTGTATATTCGTGGACCTTAATTTCTTAATTATTCATATTAATAATATCTCTAATATCCTCTGTCATTTTATCCTGCCTGGCAAAATCGGTATTGAAA
Source organism: Nilaparvata lugens (assembly GCF_014356525.2). NCBI lineage: Eukaryota > Metazoa > Arthropoda > Insecta > Hemiptera > Delphacidae > Nilaparvata > Nilaparvata lugens. Next base: position 49,022,317 of record NC_052518.1, read on the forward strand.
TCTCCTACTACTATAACATTTGTGAAACGAGCGGTTGTAATTTCCAAAAGTGTATGGAGCAGCTCACAAAATTTTTGCCAGTCTCCATTTGGTGACCTATAGATACCTAGCACTGCTACCTCAAATCGATCATCAATTTTTAACCTTAGTCCCGTCACCTCTAAATCCATCTCAACAGAAAATCTCTTAACAAAATCCAGTTCATAAGTTTGGGTATGTTTAGCATTGCTAGTGAATATACATACACCACCACTTCTATGAGCTATTCTACAAAATTCTGATCTCAGTGAATAACATCAAAATATTGCTCCAGCATGAGGCCATTGTTAAAAGTAATACTATCATTTAGATTTAATTCATCGGATTCATCGTCCGCGAAAAACATTTATGAGAATATTTTTCAAATTGAAATGAAATGTACTCTATTACTGAAAAGGAAAAAGGAAGAGAGGAAAAATAGTAGAAATAGAAATGTAATTTTTGTAGAAAATTGAGATTTAGGTTGAAGAATCATAAGTCGGCCACCTCAGCCTACCGGTGACAAAATTAAATCACGGTATTGTACAATGGAGAGTGAAGAATAGAAATTATTTTATGTTTTATTTGTTTTCACTTGAAAACATTCTTTTTAATCAATGGTCATTTTCAATATACGTGAATAACCAAAGACAACATTGACTCTTTATCCCTTTGTAACTTTTGGTAGGGAATAGGTCAAAACAAACAGTGGGAAGCAGTGCAGATAACAATTATTTAGCTCTCAAAAGATTAGATTTATCAGCGAAAAGTGGCTTAGCTGAGCGATGCGGATCAATTCCGTAAACAAAGAGTAGCTTATTAGCCCAGTCAAATAGTCATTATAATGCGGCCCGACCAAACAAAAATTAAGGTAATTGATTTTATTGTTTTAATCGGTCCATTTGGGTATTAGTAAGAGTAATCTATGGTTTCCCACCAAAATTTCTGAAGGAATAACTTTTGGCAGCCTGAAAACCAAGAGATTTTGGTACTTTTTTCAGTTTTTTCACGATATCTACAAAACCAATTGTTCAATCAATATTTTTGCTCTATTTTTTTTTGAAGAAAATTAAATTCTCTACAATTTTCATTGCCTATGTGTTTTTCTATCTCCAATAGGAAGCGAGTTATAGCTCGTTGAAAATTGTTAATTTTTTTTCAACTTGGCGAAAAATCGCTAAATCAATGTTTTTTTTTCCTTTTCACTTCTTATAAAGTGGTATATTTTTTTATCGTAATTGGAGTATTACTAACTTGTCAATACAATCACTAATGATAGAGTTGGAACAAAAAAGGTATATTTTAGGGTGGTGATTTAATTTATGAGACTCATGATTTGGCGCTAACTTCTTTTGGGTGAAGTATTCACTAGAGTAGTTTTCATAAAAATAGTCCTATTGAGGATGAAACAGCAGAGTGCCTCCTCAACACCCCCCCCCTCCACCTTTAAACACCAAACGACGTTAAAAGTTCATCAGGTTTAAATATGAAATATGAATGTACTTTTATTTATAATCAGCTGATTTGGCAACGTTGCATCAACTCTCACAGGACTATAAATTCACTCTTAGGTAAATAGTCCCTACTCCAGTAAGAACTATAGAATCTACTCTAGTGGTTACTCCAGTTTTGAGGAAGTCATACCTATTATTGCTGCCTCTGTGGACGTTTGGATGGGCCAGGTTGTTTGTTGTTTATCTCCTGGTGCTCTGGTGCTTTGCCGGCCTCACTGTCATCATTTTTAGGGTTGCCAGAGTCCGGGGACAGGTCATCTTCATTCTTAAGGTTTGCCACCACCATATTTTCGCAGTTTACCCCATCGCAATTTTTGCAGATGGGTGAACATTTCAGTCCTGCTTTGATGCATATATATGCCCTACTGCATCCAGTCTTACATTAGCAGGACACAATGTGCTGAAGAGACTCTGGTGCAGGCTGCTGTGTGCTGAAGAACACTGCCATCACCACTCACAGACCACCAACATGTTTTAACTTGCTGTCAAGATTGGATTAGGTGGTAACAGTGGCAGAAGTGATGACGTACAGCATCCTCAGTTGGTTGAAGTCTTGGGAGGCTATGTTCACTCCAAGAAGCAGATTTGACAGAGAGCTGGTTGAGGGTTAAGTCTCGCACCACTGTACAGAATCTTTAGAAAAGTTTCTCCTGCATCCACCACCTCCTGTTGGGTTCCATTAGGTTTGTTGAAAATGCTTACTGTGTCCTCCAGTTATGGGTGGGTTTTGAGTGTAGAGCATAACTTCAATTTTCTTCGGCCGAAAAAGGCAGATGTTGTGTCACAATCACTTATGGTGTAAATGGAGAGTATGTGGCTGTAGGATTGGGGTGAAAAGGCATAAAAATTATTATTGTAGATTTAGCAAGCATTTCATCACCATTTCGTTGAATTCTAGAAGTTTATATAACTTTCTGTGTAATTTATAGTAAAATAACTTTTATTTCACTTATTATTGAAATCTAGGATCCAAGCAAAAATACTATGTTATCTATTTGAATGAATTAATCTAATCTTATCTTTAACCACACACATCATCCCTCTTCTGCCATATTCCTCTGGGAACCCCAAATGACAGCTGACTTGGCTCCTTTACAATAAAAAAACTATCTCATTTTTCATGCATTAAGAGCCAGTAAGATTGTCACTGACCTTATGAGCAGCATGATAACACCATTACCACGATAAATTAATACCATAGACGACTTGAAAAGAGGAAAAAATGAAAAATGAAACGTGAATTTAGCAATTTCTCTTAAAGTAGAAAAAATTATCAATTTTCGACGAGATATAACTCATTTCCTATTGGAGATAGACGATATACCTAAAAGTGAGTTTATAGTCCTGTGAGAGTTGATGCAACGTTGCCAAATCAGCTGATTATAAATAAAAGTACATTCATATTTCATATTTAAACCTGATGAACTTTTAACGTCGTTTGGTGTTTAAAGGTGGAGGGGGGGGGGTGTTGAGGAGGCACTCTGCTGTTTCATCCTCAATAGGACTATTTTTATGAAATCTACTCTAGTGAATACTTTATAATTTTCACACTATAACACTGTATAACGTGCACTTTTCATTTCCAACAATGACCGTTTTTAGCAATTAGCAGTTGGTCTGAATTCACCCAAAAGAAGTTAGCGCCAAATCATGAGTCTCATAAATTAAATCACCACCCCAAAATATACCTTTTTTGTTCCAACTCTATCATTAGTGATTGTATTGACAACTTAGTAATGCTCTAATTACGATAAAAAAATACCAAATACCACTTTATAAGAAGTGAAAAGGAAAAATCATTGATTTAGCGATTTTTCGCCAAGTTGAAAAAAATTAACAATTTTCAACGAGCTATAACTCGCTCCCTATTGGAGATAGAAAAACACTTAGGCAATAAAAATTGTAGAGAATTTAATTCTCTTCAAAAAAGAATAGAGCAAAAATATTGATTGAACAATTGGTTTTGGAGATATCGTGAAAAAAACTGAAAAAAGTACCAACATTTCTTGGTTTTCAGGCTGCCAAAAGTTATTCCTTCAGAAATTTTGGTGGGAAACCATAGATTACTCTTACTAATACCCAAATGGACCGATTAAAACAATGAAATCAATTACCTTAATTATTGTTTGGTCCGATGTACTATTTGATTGGGCTATATTGAGAGAGAACAAGAAAATAATATAAAATAATACAGAACATAGCTTAGCAGCTTGGTGAATTGTTATGAGCTTTCCCGAAATACTGCTTATTGTAGAAATCACTACAGCTGATAAGATTAGTTTATTATTTACTGAGAAGCAGTCTTAAAGAATTTAGTGTCTCTCCACATTACGCTCTTATACCGCAAAACAAAAATTGATAATATTCGGAAATGATCACGCTGAAACACCCATCCAATACCAAATGTTTAATATAGAGCTATTGCAATAATATGCTCGAGACTACTAATAGAGATGAATAGACATAAAAGAGTTACAATATGATATGATAAGACCAACACAAAATATTATCATTGAGAAAAAAAAACAACTTCTGTTTTAAAGAAAGAAAAACTAATCACACTCCAATATAGCCTAGCATATTTATAATCTATCCAAACAAAATATAGATCTACTGTAGATAATGGATTCATTACTATTGATTATTGAAACATATTAGGATACATTTCAGATGAGAAAATAAAAATTTGATTGCTTTAAAACTGCAACGTACCTACATGAAAAGAGATAGTATTGTGTTTTTGTTGATATTGTTATCATTTGTTGATTAATTACCGTAACAGAATAAGTTATTTTTGTAATCGGTCAGTTTTCATGAAACACTTAAATAGATAATGAAATAATAAGAATGAAGAAAGGACTGTAATATAAAATTTGAAACCTAGACTTACTAAGGTAAGCCCTATAAATAAAATTGTCTTTGAACGCCCTAATGCAAAAGAGATCATTTAACGGAATGTTATTGAATCAAGTCTAACCAAGAATTAATTTATACTTTATATTTCAACAGATGTTTGTAGTTGGCACGTCGCACAAATCTTTTTCGCAATTTACCGTGTAGATTCTGCCCTTTTCAACAATCCTTATCTTGACAGAGCCATTTTTGTCCACCCAAACATATTTGAAACCAAATTCCTTCTGTAATTTTCTGGCTTTGGATAACAAGAACCTACGTTGGGCAGTCAGAGAGAAATTGATATATACTATTGGATCTCACCTTGCATTCCTATGTGGCTTGTTGATAACTTTTTCACGCTGCGTTTTTGTTGCATTATTTGGTGGGTGATTGTGCGTCGTACAAACTTGACTATAATTGGTGGCAGGTTTCGTGAGTCCGGGCGTTTTTTAAGACGATGGTAGGTATCTATCGCCTCGTCGCTTATCTCAACACCCACAGCTTTGCATGTTTCGAGCACTACTTTTGAAACGTCCTCTTCAGCCGTAACTGGAATGCCATGTAGTTCCAAAGTATTTCTTCTCCCATATTGTTCCAGATCGTCCGTACGTATGGACAGAACACCAAATTTTCGTTTTAAAGATTCATTTTCACTTTGCAGGGCCCTAATTAATTCTTGTTGCACTGCTATCAGGTTTCCTTGCGTGTGTAAAATACTAGCATTGTTGTCGAGTTTTTGATTACACAAATTGAAAGATTCCTGCAGTTCTTTAAGACAGTTCATGACATCGGTTTTGAAGTCATTGAGGGACAAACTATTTGGATCCACAGAGCCCGAGGAATGAGTAACGAACCCCGCACCAGGGGTCTTGATAGGAGTCGAATTTGGGCCAGCACCACGTTGAAGCCGAATTCCCACCATACAGCCCCCACACTTCCAAGCACCCTTTGCCAAGATCTCGAGTTCAGCCTCACTCAAAGGTCTGTCTGACCCACTTTGAATACATTTTCCATGGTAAATCGAACCGCACTCCGAACACAATATCGATGAGTTTCTGCCCGACCTAACGACCGGCAAACTGCACTCCGCACACATACTCATTTTTATTTGACAAAGGTCTCGGAAAAGGTAACGTAAGATATGTATGAACTGTAATAGGATCACGTAAGCGATATATTTGGATTCTACGAATCAATAAATAATTTTACAAAAACCGGCAGGCGAAGAAGGATGACCGACGAAACTTAACGATTCATAACCTGAACGGTAGCTGATAAGAGAGAGAAACGATTAGCGACTGCCTCTAGCCAACTCTCAGATAGAACTGTGTGGCCTACTAATGATCTTCAACTCGGATGGTGGTGTGCCTGTGGCTCTGTTGCTCTGGCCTCTCTGTCCGTTCGCAAAAGGCACTCCTGCGAGACAGCACAAAAACTACGACCAGTATCAAGCTTATACTTGTTGTACATATCACTAAATAAAGTAAGAAATGAGAATTTCCTAATACTAGACTTAGATTATTCTTGTGCTCAAACATTAATAGTTTTTCTAAACCAATGCTGATGTGACTATCAGCAAGACTCTCCCTTATTTCTTTCAACGTTTCGAAAGTTAAATTTTGTTTGATCAGTTTCTCTTTCTCGTGTGCTAGCATCATATTTGTGATTTTTGGTATATGTAAATGTGTTATGTTACGTTGGTATCTGAGATTGCCCTTTATTCTTGAAAATATTCGACCATTTTTCCCAAAAACGTCGCATTTTGCAATGTTTCTTATCATTCCTGATTGATTTAAAATAACTTCAGAATTTTCTTGTTTGGGGAACGATAATTCACTTAATTCGAAACAATTTAAAACTATCTCATACGGCTCTGAAACGCTGTAAATCCAGTCATTTCCGTTTTGGATTAAAAATGGATTTGTGATGTTTTTTACTAGTATTCTAGGACATACGGTCACAGCAGATTCCGAAGACATAAACAAGGAAAATATACACCCATTAACGGTGTTATACAGTTATAGAATTTTGACAAAAATAGAAGAAACTTTTCCTACAGAAATTCAGAGTATCATGTGTAACTGGTGCATAGTATTGTCTATCTTTGGATATGAAAACATATTCATGTTCGACTTTCCACTTGAGCCAGTGTTTCAGCTGCGGCTGATAAAGTGGAATCGCATCGACTTTATAGGTTTTGAATTGTCTATCCATCGAACTCAAGGGAACTGTAAAAAATAATCTTATCCCTGATGGGGTAGTAACAGCTTGTGCTGTACATAAATCATAGTACATAGAAAGATCTTCCTCATTTACAGGAATTACAAGTTTCAGATGAGGTGGTATAACATTCGATATATTACCAAGTATATTTACAAAATCAGGGGGAGCTAACAGTTTACTACTAACTCTTCCTGCACTTACTAATTCTAATGCTTGTCTAAATTCAATAACTCGAAGCTTTGCCTCGTCAATAGTTTAATCTAAATTTCGCAGCATAGTAGTGAACTTTAAATCGAAGAGAAACTGTGACATCATATCATCAGCAAGTTTGCTATCGTCTGAAGGTGCAAATTCATTATGTGCAATTGACAATTTAGTCATTATCTCATTGATTGCCTTAGTATCTAGAATAAGTTTTGAGTTCATGTCCTTCATTAATGTTAGCTGTGTTTGCCTAGAGCTTAGCAAAATTCCATTAAGCTCTTTTAGTTCTTCAACTTTGGAATTTACATGGTCCAAATCATCAGTAGTAGGCGTTCCAAAGAGCCATTTAAGCATGTATCCCCCAGCATTAACTAGTCCTCGTTTAGTTCTATCACTTTCTGGTAAGAGCTTGAACAAATCATTTACATCAGTTTCATATGACTACCGTACACCCTATCGTATTCAAACTCAACATTTTCTACACAAACTTTTTTACTCATATTCTTAAAAACTAATAAATTATCGTACATATTTCCCATAATCGTAATTTCACTTTGCATTTCGGACATGTCAAAGTCTAACACAATCCTCCATTCGTTTTCAGAAATAATAGTTTCTTGTAGTTTTTCAAAAGCTATTCCTTGATCCATCCTTTCGCATTTTCCATCCAAACTACGATGATCAAAAGTGTCCACACCAGAATTTTTCCTGTAATATCAGTATCATAGGCTAGAGATAATCGTAGAATAGGTTAAAGACTAATTCTAAAATATTACTTTCAAAATAATTTTCAACTCCTAAATTAATTTTAAAATAAAATAATAGATTAAGGTATAAATATATTTCAAGTGTTCATAGTTAATTTGGTGTGAAATAAAGCAAGACATGAAAATTCTACAATAATAGAATATTATGCATTTCGTTTTCATTCACAAAATTAGTGAATCAAAGTTTCATTAGTTTTCCCATGGACATGTTTAGTTTCTTATTATTAGTTTCAATCACACAAATCATTCTTCCACAATCATCAACATTCACTGGCCATCACTTTCACACTCCATATTTACTCAACATACTATAATCATTCACACCGTGTTTTAGTTCTTTATTTTTGTTCCTGTCTCAAGTAAACTTGCTTTAATTCTTTCTCATCAACATTTAAAGTTATCATCTTGAAGTAATACAAAATAAATATCCATAATAAAAATAAACTTCGACTTATATAAACTTCCTACTGAATATTATAATTGAATAAATAAATGAATAATCTATCGTATGGGGTCATTCTTTTACATTTAATATACAATATATATTTATATCTCAATAATCATGGACATAATCAATACACTACATAATCGTTATATCTTCTTGGTTTTTTCCTTTTTCTCTTGTGTTTCGAGTTTGCATCGTTATCTGATTCATTTTCATCATATTCTTCTTCTTCTCTTACTTCGTCATTGTTATCGTCGTCGTCTTCATCTTGCTCTTCTTCGTTTTCCTCATTGACTTCTATTTTTTTTTCTTCATCTTCTTCCTCTTCTTCTTCTGGATCGTTTCCTTCTCGAACTTCATTTCCAGCTTTCTCATAGTACACGGCTGGTTTTATTCTGTTTACATTTACAACTACGTTCTTTCCTCTTACTCTCAATACTACATTCAGTTTCGATTTAATTTCTACAATTCGATACGGTCCTCTCCATAGCTTTGACAATTTCTTCACTCTCTTTCTTTTAATTTGTGGTACATAGAAATAAACTTTTTGTCCTACACGATATTCACTTGTTTTAGACTTTTTGTCGTACTGCTTCTTCTGTGTTTTCCTTGCCTTCTCTTGGCACTCAACTGATATTTCTTTTATAGTTTGTAATCTACTTCTAAGATCTTCTATATAATTCGAATAAATCTCTGTATCTTCAGTTAATGTGAGATCAGCTTCAAGCGGTGTTCTCATTTTCTTTCCGAATACCATCTCATAAGGTGTGTATCCAATTGATTGCGAATTGTATGCCATATTCACCATGGGAAGCAACTCATCCCAGTCATCTTGATTTTTCATATAGTTACATCATTCTTCATTTTAGGCCAATAAAACTTTTCTTGAATTCTTACAATTGTTTTCTTAATGCCCCCATGACCGGCATGAGGAAGATCATGGTGGAGACGAATAACTTTCTCTCGAAGGCTTCTTGGTATAACAATCAACTTCTTATCATGTTTCTTGAAGTGAATGATCCCTTCTGGACTCAATTTGAAACTAGGATACTCTCGAAGGCGCTGACACTCTTCGTCTACTCTCTGCTTCTCTCTTATGATTTCCAAGCCTAACAATGGAAGATTCTCAACTGTATTCTTGTATATAACTCTGCTTAAACAGTCTGCATTTGAGTGTTTAACACCAGGCTTGTGAATTACTTTATAATCGTACTCAGCCAACTTCAAAGCCCATCTGGTTAGTCTACTTGATGGATCTTTCAATTACAAAAGCCACTTGATAGCACTATGATCAGTATATAAAGTGAATGATCGACCATAGAGGTAACATCTAAAATATTTAACAGCCCACACAACTGCTAATAGCTCTCGCTCTGTTACACTGTAATTTTGTTCAGCTGAATTGAGTTGTCTAGATGCATATGCAATAACAGGTTCAACTCCATTAATTTCCTGAGCTAAAATTGATCCAATTGCGAAATTACTGGCATCTGTGCTAAGAATAAATTCTTTTGAGAAATCTTGATAAATAAGTAGCGGCTCTGTGATTAGTTTTTCTTTCAACTTTTGAAAAGCGGTTTCAAATTCTTCAAACTTTGGACAATAAAGTTTCAAACTCTCAGGTGACTGCAAAATTAAATAAACGGAAAAACAACCGGCGTGTTATGGATTTAACTATTTTTCTCACAAATGCTCAATCGATAAGAAATAAATTGGGGATACTGGAGGTTAATCTACTCACCAAAGCAGCAGATATTGTATGCGTATGTGAGCACTGGACGACAAATGACGAAATAGGTTTTTATGTACCAGAGAATTTTAGTCTAGGGAGTTTCTACTGTAGAGAGCCGCCTAGGTCGCATGGTGGATCGGCAATCTATGTGAAGAAGGGAAACAAATTTGAAACCATTGATCTCACTGCTTACGGTAGGGATTTTGTTTGTGAAGCATCAGCAGTAAAATTGACTGAACTAAGTATAGTTGTGATTTATATTTATAGAACACCCGATAGTGACGTCAGAGAATTTTTCTACAGTCTAGAGAATCTCATGAACTTTATCATTAATAAAAAATTCAAATATATCTTTCTAACAGGTGATTTCAATGTAAATATTTTAGACAATGCAAGGGCTGAAAGTCGAGATTTTTTGAACCTTCTCAGAACTTTTGATTTGTTCTGTGTAAATAATTTGCCTACAAGAGGTAAGGCGTGTTTGGACAATATTGCGGCGAATCTACAGCCTGGCTCTTATAAAGTCAGTATGTTGGAGGAGGGCGTATTGTCCGACCACGCTGGAATATGGTTAGATTTTCCCATTACAGAAAATGAACCAAAAACTGGTAAATCAATTGAAACTAAGAGAATAATAAATGATTTTAAATTACATGAACTGGAGAAGAGTCTCAGGAATGTTGACTGGACGCCTTTGTATTGTATAGAGAATGTCAATGATGCTTTCGAAAAATTCATGGATATGATAGTGAACAATTTCAATGGCTGTTGTCCGGTGGTGAGCTATACTATGAGGCCACAAAATAAACAAAAAAATGCGTGGTTCAATGAAACTATTGCTAATATGAGAGTTATGTTATTGATCTTATATAACAACTGGAAATCAAGCAGTGATGAGGATGATAGGCAGCGATACATAGCATTCAAAAAAGATTATAAAAAAACGATTGCAAAATCTAAAATTAAAGCTAATGATAATTGTATTCGAAATTCAAAAAATAAATGCAAAACAGCTTGGAATATCATAAAAACAGAATCATGTAAAAATAAAACCAAGCAAGAAATACCATCTTCCTAATATTTATTAATGACATTCACTGTGGTGTGATCCCGTTAGGCTTGCCTATACTGTATGCAGACGATACTACATTAATGTGCTCTCATAAGAATATGTCAGATGTTAAGACAAAGCTATTAGAATGTATACAAGTATCCAAAACCTGGCTTGAAGCGAATAAACTTGTAATTAATGATGATAAGACAGAACTAATATATTTCTCATTGAATAATGAAAATGAAAATCAAGCTGTTAAGCTTCTAGGTCTTTATATTGATAGTAAATTAACATGGAGGGAGCAAGTGAATATGTTGTGCAGAAAACTGTCTAGAGTGACATATCTTTTGAGAAAATTGAAATACTGTGTAAGTTCAGATGTACTTTTAACAGCCTATTTTGGTCTATTTCACTCCTTGTTAGCATATGGAGTTATACTCTGGGGAAATAGTAGCACTGCCACAAAGGTACTCATTCTTCAAAAGAAAGTAATAAGAATTATTGACAATCTTCAGCCAAGAGAATCATGTAGAGACAGTTTTGTAAAATTTCAAATCATGACAGTGCCAACATTATACATCTATAACAATTTAATGCAAGTAAAAAATAATCTCTATAAGTATGACAGTATTGGACACTCATATAACACTAGAAATCGATCAGATCTTGCTATTCCTCAAATTAGATTATCAAAAACTCACAAGAGTCATCTTTATCAGAGACGACTGATGTTCAATAAACTTCCTCTATGGGTGCGGAATCTGCCGGAAAAATCTTTTAAACATGTTTTAAAAAGATGGTTAAAGAACCACCCTTTTTATAATATAAATGAATACCTAGTATCTGACACAAATACAATTCAAAAATAATAATCTCTAAAGAATTAGACTGTATTTCATTATAGGTATTATTATAGTAGTATTATATTATTTATTGTATTATTAAGAATATTTAATTATATGTATACATAGTATTTTTAAAAAACTGACTGTATATTTGACGTAGCCTATTGCAATTAAGTTTGTTTAACGGCAATAAAAATATTTTTATTCTTATTCTTATTCATTCCAGTCAAAATGTTGATTCTTTTTAGTTAATTTTGTAAGCGGTTTGGCGATTTCGGCGAATTTTGGAACATGTCTTCTGTAATAACTGCATAAACCTACAAAACCATGGATTTCTTTTTCATTTTTAAGGTCGAGGAAACTCTTTTTTGATTGCCTCAATTTTCTTAGGACATGGCTTGATTCCATCCCTGTTGACTATGTGACCTAGAAAACTTATTTCTGGCTTAGCAATTTGACATTTTTTCAATTGATCACTCAAATTGACTTCTGTGAATCTATCCAATACTTGGGCAATATCTTCAGTGTGCTGATCTATTGTAGGGCTAAATATTAAAATACCATCCATGTACGGTAAGCATGCTTTTCCTTTCAATCCTAACAAGGTAGAGTCTACAAGTCTTTGAAACACTGCTGGTGAATTGATAAGTCCTATTGGAATTCTTGTATATTCATAATGTCCATCAGGAGTACTGAAAGCAGTTTTTTCTTGACTCTCAGGGTGCATTTTGATTTGGAAGAATCCAGAATTCATATCAAGTGCTGTGAAATCAAGTGTTGTTAGGAGGTAGCAAATCCTCCTAATGAATCTAATGTCTCGTGGATATCAGGTAAAGGCCATACTTCTGGAACTGTAATTTTGTTAATTTCTCTAAAATCAATACACATTCTGTATGTAATAACACCATCAGGACCTGGTTTTTTCGGAACAATAACAACTGGTGCTGACCAAGGTGATGAACTGGTCACAATGATTCCTTTGTCTAGCTGTTCTTGAATAAGTTTCTTCAAAACATCTCTCTGTGAATGTGGTACCCTGTACGGTCTTTTATTAATAGGGGGGTGATCACCAGTATTGATTTTGTGTTCTACTGTTGATGTGCAGCCTAAATTCTCAATTCCTTCAAGACTAAAAATGTTAATATATTTGCAAAGTATTATTTCTCATCTTAATTCTATCTCCATTATCCAAATAGCCCAATTTTCCTTCTAATTTAGCTGCAAACTCCTCTGTTCTCTTTCTAGTTAGCTTCACTTCTTTATAGTTAGTATCGTGTTCATCATTGCTTGATTGAGACTCTTCAACATTACAAATTAATGTGTTCTTATGTAATGTTAAATCTTCATTGGTTACATTTGTTACTTTAGTCCAACACATACCATTCATTACTTTAGAAAGACTTCGGCTATTAAAATTCCATGAACTTTAACTGTTACAGGCTCTGTTATTATTACTTTGTTTTCTAATTCATTTTTCAATTCTTTATTGTTTTTTCCCAATTTGATTTGTACTATTCTCTCCGACCTAGCAGGTATTGTGAGATTGGTTCTACAATACGCATTAACATGAACTGTCGATTGTAAGGGTAATTTTGAAGTTATCGGTTTTGATTGGATAAAATTGTCTTCTATCTTTGAATTTGTAAAATCTGTTTGAGTACTTCCTTCAATTTTCATACATATAGTTTTTGATTGAGTATTTTCTTCTTCAACCTTCAAATAGCCACTCTTTTTGTAATCTTCATTGGACCTGTTTCTTTCATAAAGTCGCGCAACTTGCCTTCCTTCCATAAATAATATACTACGATCAAGGTCTTTGAATGACTTTTTAATTTTGAGAACATCATATCCCAGTATTGCAATATAGGTGTCTGGTAAGTCAACTACTATCAAGTCGCATTTTACCTCCATCCCATTCAGTTTTATAATTTGCCTCACTGTCCCATGCACTCGCATAAGGGCTCCAGCGATGCCTCTAATTAGGATGTTGCTTGGAGTGATTGTGCCAGTTACGATAAGTAACTGTCTTGTGATAAGGGATACTTGTGCTCCCGTTTCAACTACAATATTTCCTTCCACTCCTCCAATACTACCATCCACAACTAGTTCTTCGGCACTATTTTGGCAAATTGTAGTTACAATTTTGGGCTTACTTCGTCTCGCCTGTCCAGACCTATTACAAAAGTGATCTGAATTTACTAATGTTTGGGGTTCCCAACGGCGGTCTTGAGCTTCCCGTTGTCGTTTAACAACTTCTCTTGATCTTTTCGGTTGTCATTTATCTTTTTCCCACTTCCCCAACAATTGTGTGCAAGATGTCCTCGCTTGTTGCAATTGTTACACAATTTATCATCGGAATATTGCTTCATTCCCCTAGTGGAAGTGATCAATAGAGATCAATAAAAAAAAATGTATTGATATCAATAGGTATTTGGGCCAATACACATCAATAGGTATCCATGGATATGTATTGATGTGTATTGGCCCAAATACCTATTGATATCAATACATATCCATGGATATCAATACATAACCAGCTGTATTGATATCAATACACATCAATACATTTCCATGGATATGTATTGATGTGTATTGGCCCAAATACATATTGATATCAATACAAATCAATACATATCCATGGATATCAATACATAACCAGCTGTATTGATATCAATACACATCAATACATTTCCATGGATATGTATTGGCCCAAATACCTATTGATATCAATACATATCCATGGATATCAATACATAAACAGCTGTATTGATATCATTACACATCAATACATTTCCATGGATATGTATTGATGTGTATTGGCCCAAATACCTATTGATATCAATACAAAACAATACATATTGTAAACAAGATCTGCCTTCACCGAGTATGTAAGGGTGGGAAAATGAAAAACAAGAAATGATCGTACTGGTTTTGATAATTTAAACAAAACAATAAATTATTTGTACAAAATTAGAATTATAATTATAAATTATGAAATAACAATAAATATATGAATATTTCAAGGGCTACTCGCTTGGCTGCTAGTGAAGATTAATTTTGTTGTGATTATGGAAAATTTAAAACAATGACTCAGTAGTCACCTACCTTTTTGATAATGGCCCCCAATTTGGCATCCACTGGTTAATCGCGACGTTAATTAATAATGAAAAATAAATAAAAAACTGATCTAATGAAGTGGGTTCAGATCCCTTCCTATTCAATAATACAATTCTCTTTAAACTGCCCGAACTGTGACAGGAAAATTTGTATTATAAAAACAAGAACAAAATCTATCCCCTTCACCAGAACAGCCGGACTTTTACTCACAGTCCTAACGAACGAGCTCTCACACCGACTAGTAAAAATTTTGGGTATTAATATATAACTCAGTCAATGCCAAACATGAAGCCATTTCAAATACATATTTTTATCAGTCGCACAAGCCGAGCACGTTTGTTATGAAAAACAAAAGAGAAACTACAATAATTTTGATAACAAGTGAAATAAACAATCTTTCTGTCGATGACAAAACTGTTCAAAGGCAGAAACACCGTTCATTAAACTTTTCGTAAAATAAAACTCTAAAATCCTGATCAATATGAGATAAATATATGAATCATATATATGTCCCATATGACCAGGTGACACATCACCCATCCCGCTGAAAGACTCGTCCCTGAGTCTGTAGTCAAGAGGGGAACAAAAAAAAAAAATAATGATTAAACAAAATAATATACTCGGGAAACAAACGTGTGCCTGATTGACTTGATAATGCTACTATACATTGAAATCAAACTTTTACATAGAAAGGTAGGTTACTCAAACTAAATTACAAACATTCAAATCAAATTCAAAACGAAACTATGCTGCACAATAACATTGATTATATATGAAACTAACTTTCAATATTATACACATTAATATACATGAATATTCAACTTATTATGAAAAAAAAATCTCAATTGACAATAATTTATTTGTGAATCAACATTGAACTACTTCAAAAACTGCAATAAAAATCGAAGAAGAAAAAAAAACTTTATAAGTACATTATGACTCATAACTATATAGTCAAGAAAAAAAAACAATAAAACAGTTAATCCATCAAAAAGTAACTATATAACTCCTAACTATCGATTATATGTATCTTGGGTTGTGCTACCGTTACAGCAGATAATTTACACACATACAACTTGATGCCTAAATATGCACAGCATAAAGTTAAAAACCCTAACCAGCCAAATAATATATAAAAAACAAAACTAGAGGAATTTACAACATCTCCCCAAGAATTTGGAAGATCTACTTTGTGAAATATATCTGACGATATTACGTCTTGAACTGTAAATTCCGGAACCTTTATATCTATATCAGTTTTTAAAATTTCGCTAAAATTAACAAAATTAGGATTGAAATGCGGTTGCAAAACATCAATTTTTAACGAATTAAACTTAACCCAATGTAAAGGTAAGTAATGGAGAACCTGAGGTTGTTTATCAACATTTGCGTCACACAGAAAAGTCTTTCTCACCATTATTCTCCCGCCGACCGAAATCTCGCAATGACAGGGTAAAACCACATACATTGCTCCCGGAATAGGTTGAAGATGATGAAACGAACCTCCCTCGCAAGTGACTGTAGTGTTGGCCCGTATATTCGCGACGATATACTCCGAAGGCGAAAATTCGACGATCTCCAACTCCTGCTTAGCTGGACGACAGCTTAAACTGCAATATTGTTGGATGTCCTTCAGCTCTGTCACCGCAAACAAGTGATGCATACATCTTGATGACATATGTCCTCCATGCACCAGCCGCGGAAGATAGCATAAGAAATCGTCCTGTGCCCGACAAGAAGAGAGATGATCTCCCGAGATTACCTGAATCTCACCGTCCTCCTGTCTCCGCGCCAAAACGAAATCCTGCTGCTGAAGCTGACAAATCTGGCCGTCGAAATACATAGGTGTCCTCACATACTTGTGCAATTGAAACTGTCCGCCGATGCTGACCAACGGTACTTTTAAGCTAAGCACCATGGAGTTCTCCTTCACCACGCAAGTCGTAAGTGGAAGATCAAAATATCGCTGCAAATCCGATAGAGGTATAGCTAACTGGTGTCCTTTCGACTTATATCCTTTCTCCAATCTGAAGAGATCTGAACGTAATAAATTGGGGTGTACCAGCGAAAAGGGTAAAAGCTTTTTATCACAGCGTTCCTTCGCAGTATTTATGAATTCCTGCCGTGATAAAATATTTACATGTGAGTAGAAGTGAAAAATGTAAGTTAATAACTGGTTTGTGAACAGTGTTTTCTCCTCGCATACATTCTGTTGTACGAATAATCTCATACTGTCTGTTAATTTGCTATACGCATCGTGAAATTGCTGAGAAAAATTTCCAGCAAACTGCCTCAAGTTGCGAGAAATCCGAATTAAATCTTTGTGGTCGTCTGCAACCAACCCTTGGAATGCGTTGAGGTGTTTTTCGTTGAATTCCAGCTTATGAAGTTCCCCATCCGTCGCTACTGCACAACAAAAATGAAGAAAATCGCCGACAACATCGATCGCTCTGGTTTTTCGTGAAGCTTGAGTTCCCAAACGAATTGAAGAGTTGAAAGCAGCATGACTGTTGCGAAGAATTCCGTTTGTAGAATTATACAAAACTTCTACCGCATCCGCTAAACTGCAATCCTCTTGTTGACAGTTAGGCCAGAACACCCTTTCCGCCTGCAAGATGTCGAGCTGAGCTGCCGGGAAATCTACCTCGTATGTTAGTGGAACCGATGATTCATACGCTACAGCGTGACGTAGCTCCTTGTAGAAAACTCCCGCGAAGACCCTGACTGCCTCCAGTTGCGCCGTGAAAGTCGTGAGAATGAGAAATGACGCAAAATGTACCATAATTGACATGTTTATGCGTAACAGAACCTCTTACAAACAAAAAAAACTCTACTTTGAAGCAACCGCAAATGAATCGTAATAAAAAAAAATCAAGAGAAACGTTTACAATAATATTAATAAACTCGACGTGAATATTACAATTAACAACTGGACTGGCTGGTTAGCATATATTATTAATCAGAAACCTAGAAATGATACAATTTATTAGAAGTGCATAGGCCTATATATATATATATATATATATATATATATATATATATATATATATACTGGAACAATTCTGAAATCAGAACAATATATGAGTCATATGAAAACAAAATCACAATCATACAATAAATCATCAGAATATAAGAAACTTATACTCTAGTTATATTTTTATTGAGAAAGAAATTCAAGTCAAAATAAAAGTGAATAAAATATTCATCCATCAAAAATATAATTGTCTTATAACAGCTTCATTATGAATTTCTATTAGTGAACGTTTAAAAATATCAATAACAACGTTTGTCACTCAATGAACGACCTTGCCCTGGATATGAATAACAAGATTGACAACTAAACAAAAATACGTGACAATTGCACTTTCTTAACGTAGGTCACATCAGTACAAACGCAAAAATAAAATAACAAAACAATGAATTACATTACTGTACTTTTTCGTGGCACCAAATATTAAAACGTACCATGATTTATCGAGAAAAAAAAGAAAGTTATATCAGTGATAATGTTATATTACAAAAATGTAACATGTAATCAGAATATGTAATTATGTGAATGAAACATGACCATTTGGTTATCATAAAATGGTAACTATCCATCAACCATATTTCCTGTTCATTTTCCTGGAATAACCATAATTTGAAATAACTGAGATATAATTATAATGACTATGAAATATAACATGGTTAATCATAACTGTAAATCAATACAAAATCAATAATGCAACTGGTGAAATTAAATGTAAAACCCAGCCAAATACCAATTTTCATAGGTAACTGTACCCTAAAATTATAATATGTAACCATGGAATAATAAACCCTCTTCTATAATAACTGATTCTATATCGTAAAACATGGTTCTACAATGATTACCAAAAATCACTTCTGAAAATAAAAACTCAACCATAATAATAAGCCCTAAACTCAACCTATTGTGCCAAAAGAAAAACTTTTCTACTCAAAACCATTAATATTAGAACCATGACACAATGAAACTCAAATATTATCATGAAATATAATCAAGAATATAGTAATCATTAGTTTATACTGAGAAAAAATTATAAAACGAAATTCAATTCAAAGATATAAACGTATAAAACTGAAACTCTGCTATCCATAGCTAAAAAATTCCCCTATAACCGTTTATTATAACCCATGGACAATAAGTTTGGTCTATATTACCATTGAAAAATATGGACTTCACCTCCAGCAACAATAATCAGTAATAATACTTTAATAAAATTTTACGAGGACTTATAATTATAGGCTTGAATCATAAGACCCCATCGAAAACAGATCAAATAAATAAAATATAATCCTATTATTCAACCACTGGATGATAAATCCATAAATATTATAATCAATTCTGATAAACAATGATGAAATGATAAATAATTACGAATAATATTTACAAAAATTCTCTTAGGGACTTTAATATAGCGCATGACTTCAAAAAAATACGACTTAAAAAAATGACTATCACCATTAAACCTTAAATATCAACACCTTATGACAACAAATTCAAATATTCAATTCATGAATTCTATCAACAAAATATCTACCTTTAATAACCCTTGAAAATATTTCAATAAAACTTATTCATAACCTTAATATAATGAAATATAAAATCCAAAGGGCCAAAATTCTAAAGTGAAATATCTCAGAACCCTTTGCCCTAAACAAAATTATAATTATCGCAATGCTAAAATCTATGCTAAGAAAATATGAAACTGCAATAAAATTTTTTTCGAAATCGACTTTTTCCGAATTTGTCTGAAATTTCTAGACTAACAATCAAGATACGCCGCATACCTTGTAATCATCATAAATCGTAAAAAAAAGAACTCATCGGAATAAACGAATACCACTTATAACTGAAAACCAAAATCCAATATATGTAGAATACAACTATCCATCAAATATCATGAAACCAAAATGAAATCCCAACATAAACCATAGAAAAATAGCAGATAACCATTTAGCAAAAACGCGCGAAATTCAAAATCAGTAGATAACCATTCAGCAGAAACGCGCGAAATTCAAAATCCGTGTCTGACTGTAGCCGAAAATTTACTACCTATTGAAATAACTCACGAACCCTCAAATATCTCAAAAATATCTACTTCACATATCCTATCCCATTTTAGAAATGCAAGCGAATGACCTAAAATTCAACTTTAAATTCAAAAAAAAAACAATTTTTTGCTACTATACAAGGTCACCAACAAAAACTATAAAATGAAAAACCTCAAAACCCTTTGCTCTAAACAAACTTTTTCACAGAACAAAGTTGAACGTACTCATCCTAAAAAATAAGATTCCCGAAAAAAAAAATCGAAAATTCACAAAATTGTTTTCCATGAACTGGAGATTTCTGAATTTTTCGATAATTTCGCCTCTTGGCAGCCAGTAGAGCAAAAATTTAGTAGAAGTCAATCAATATCGAACGCTATCAAAATCGTCGTTTGAAAAACTTCCTTCACAACAGATTTGTTCGGTGAATTACATTGAATTTCCAGAATATGTTTCAAAATACTAAAACAAAACTTTATGTGAAGAAAAAAAATCACAAAACCCCAAAAAGAAAATTTTTGAAAATTATTGAAAATACCTAACTCGAAAACTACTGCCCTAATCGAAAAATTTTATTGGACATAAACGATTGAAATTATCACTACCTACAAGCTCAGTGAAAAAAAAATCATAAAATCCCAAAATTGAAAAGTTCATTATTAGTAAAAATCTAATAAAAATTCTATTCTAATTATCTTATTCTACTCTAATCATTATTCTTTTTAGCTCATACTATTTCCACATAACATAATATTAATCATTCTTCATATCGGACAATGATTATTTTCAATTTATCTGACATCGAATGATGTATTAGTCCCAAACAGTTCAGCGTTCTTCATTGATTGACAACTGCAAATCAGCTAAAAGGCCTCGTTCTACTAGCAATATTGTCTCATGTAATACTTTCGCTGAGTCTGCTGAGTCTGAGTTCGTTTTTCAAACCTCTCCAGAATTATTGTTTCAATAAATATTTCATCGCTATTAACGCTTAACTGGGACACGCTTTCCAAACTATTCAAAATTATGTCATCATAATTCTCTACCGAACTCTCATTAATAACAATTCCATCAGTTTCAATTTTATTATTCTTCATATTTTTCGGATAATTACAATAATTCAAATCTGACTCTGTATTTTCACCTTCACTGTTCACACAAATCGCTGATTCACATTTTTTCTGTAATCGGTTCAATATACTGTTTCCATGGCCTGGTTCTTGTTCATCGATGATTATTGATTCATTCATCTTGTTAACAAAATGTTTATTATCGTCAGTAATACTTTTCAGCTCCAAGTAGCATGAGTCAGTAATATTTCGTTCAACACCATTATTTGCTGATCCACATTTCTGGCTATAATTAATTTTAATATCTACAAGATCAATCTCGTGTTTATGGGAGATTGAATATTTCTTATCATCAGTATTAGAATAGTTTCTTCTGACATATATCCCATTGTGCCTAACACCTTCCAAAGTAGAACCTGATTCAGTGACTATACAACCTCCTAATTCATTCCTTGAATTATCAATATTTGATGGACCGCCGTCTAAAACATTTTCATCAATATGCCTAGTACTAAACTCCTGTGTCCTATCAGTAAAATATGCTTTCTTACGTCTAGCATTTTCCGAAAACTTTCTGCCGTCAAAAGAACACACTCTAATATCATAGCCTTCTTTTTCACAAATTCTATGCATCCTTTTATAAACCCGATAAGCATAATTAACGTTGTAAAAACAATTCCGCGTAAAATGATTATGTTTACCACAAACTTTACATTTCTTACGTCTTCTTTTTCTATTAGTCCTATTATTCACAAGACTAACATTCTGATGCATCTTGACTCCTCTAAATTCACAATCATTACGCATACCAGAGTTCACAAAATGTTCAAACGGCCTGTTATCAATCGTAAAAGAGAAATCCAAATCACTTTCCGATAAATCTGATAACTCTTCCTTAATCATTTCCCTATCTTTATCCTCTTTGTAAATTATATCTTCCTCATTCAAATCACAATCATTACAAATAAGAACTTCATCCAACCCATTTTCAATCTCGAAGTTACTAACATGACAATATACATCCACTTCATTTGAAACATAATAATTACAAGAATCAAAATCATCAGAAATAATAGCATTTTCTAAACAATTCTCATTTTCAAACTCATTTCCGATTTCCAATAGTTCTTCAAATTCTGGTTCCATAATATCATTAATTACTTGCACCTGTCCAAATTTCCACTCATTCAAATACTGACATGATAATTCATATTTCTCAATATTTTTATACAATTCTACAATAGTACTATTTGATAACATTATAATTCTTTCAAATATATTTGAAGACAAACCTCTTAAAATTATCCTGATAATCCGAGATTCATGCATATTCGAATCTACTTTTCTACATAGGGATAAGACTCGTGCTACAAAATCTCTACCATCTTCTTCAAATTCCATGCTACAAGTATCTAATTCCTTTTCTAGTTTCCACAATTTGAGAGGAGATCGATAGAAATTAACCAATTTTTCTTTCACTGGCATATATTCAAATTTGTCCTGTCGAGTCAAATCATTCTCAATAACGTCCAAATATTTCTCAGCACTTCCTTTCAAACAAAACCGCAAGTATAATAAATTATCTTTTTCATCCCAACCGTTCGCTAAGGCAACCTTTTCAAAATAGTTGAAAAAATCATCAATATCAAATTCTTCATCTTTTCCATCAAAAAATTTCGGTAATAGTAACGGTCTAAGTTTTTCCATTGTTAATCTGTTCCAATCCAATTCTATTCAATAATAAATAATAAATTTCCAATTAATCTGGTTTCAATAATCATAAATTCTCCATATCTCAAATATCGATATCTCTCCAATATCTTTTCAATTGTCATAGCTTTTGCAATTCAAAATCAATAATAATCGTAAATCTTCCAATATCGTGAATCTCAAAATTAATCTGTTCAATTATAATCATCATTCTCCATCCGTTAAAATCCATTATTAGTAATCAATTATTGTTCCACAAATTCAATAAATCCTCGAAATTCATCCTACTAACTGTTTCTAGAGCCCCGTAAGGTTTAAACTCAACTACTTCACCCATAATTTCACTGAAATCAATACATAACCAGCTGTATTGATATCAATACAGATCAATATCCATCTATAAGCAGCCTGTCTCCTTTATAGAAAAAATCCTCTTTTAAATCTAGGAGAGCAGCTTAGGATGAAGATAACATTTGCAAGGATTATAATATTTTAACCCTGCTGCAACTGGCATTAGACAAGAAGGTATACCTGTTTAATTATCCATAATTAATATAAGTGAATTGGATTCAGTGAATAGATGTCTATTGACATATTGATGAAAAATTAAGGGATGTAAATAGCTAAGACATGAATAATGTGAGAAGTTTGTTTATTAAAATAACTCATATGCATGTCATTTATCTATTAAGAAAGGTCCTTATTGTGGTGCTCCAGAAAACTTTAATCTCTTCCTGTTTAAAGTAGCAATTTTTTGAGCTACATACTGGTTTATGTTACTGTACCTCAATTCAATCTCAATTTTTGTAGCATTCAGATTTTCCTCCAGGATCCGGTGTTTGAACATTTCTAGAACAAAGTATACAATCTTTACAAATTAGAAAATAAGGATTTTATTTCCTGAATTAATCTGCTAACAAATTTATTTAATAACCTAAAAATGTATTTAAATATGCATGACTCTCCCTCTCCTGAAAGGAAAGTCCAAGATAACACAAGAGCGTTTTTTTCACGTGAAAATTATGTCCTCACAGTTTTACATTATAACGTCATATTCTGGTGGAAAATTCGAGAGAATCACATTTTTTCACGTGAAAAAAGTGTAAATGTTCCAACTTTTCACGTGAAAAGTACGTGAAACTGGAACTTGAAAATAACGTTTTTTTTTGTTTCTACATTTTCACGTTATACTGAACATGTATACTGAACTCTCAGAAAAGAACATGAATAAAACGGTTTTTTCTACATTTCTTGTCCCACATTTGGTCATTTCTTTCGCATGAAAATTTCCAAAAATTCACATGGAAATAACGTTTTTAAAATACATTTTTACAATATTTTATCGTGAAAAGAAGGATTACCTTAATTATTCTGAATGAATAACCTTTTCAATTCTTTATTTTTACATTAAAAAACTATAAATCTTATAAAACTTTTGAATAACCACAATATAATGTGAAGTAAATTCTCTACCCTAACTTTACAATAATTTTACACAAAACTGAATAAAAATTAAATTCAACTATAAAGTCCTATTCAGACAAATGGATTTTTCCTAGTAAGTAGTGATATATTATGCAATCTAACAGCTGGACACTATAATTACAAAAAGAAAGCTCATTTTCATTTGTAATCATTCAACAGCTGACAAATTTCAAAAATGTTTCATGTAAGCTTCTTTTTTCAGCTGTTGGACTTTGTATCAGCCATTTGCTTGTATTAGCTTTGCATCACTAATGGGAAAAAACCATAAATGTCTGGATGGCCAATACGGAGATTTTTGCTTTAATAAAATGGTGAAACAACAATAATTTATATTAAAATTGAATTTATTTTCAAAACATCACAGTCTTCAACCCTTCAATAAGTTGGAGACTGTTGTAGATAATATAATACTGTAACTTTCAGGATAAGTTATTGGTCGAATACTCCACCTTTTGACATACAACTGAATTTCAACTCCTCATAAGGGGGTGACTTGGGGGTTGTAAATCAAAAGTTATAGTTCTGGGGTAACCAAACACTTTTTTAAAAAGAAAACTTTATTTTCAAACACATAATTATAAAATATACATCGAAAAAGAGAGAAGTGCTCTCGGTGAAGTTTGGCAGTAGACTGACTAAGTACTATGATCAAGCATTACAATGGAATACAGCGTCAGCAATAATATAACTCCTCCCCCCTAAACCTAGCGCCGAAGTGCAGGATGGTTTCTCACAGCTTGGCGTTGTTGTCATTTGAGATGGGTGTCTGGCTTGGAAGTGTTTCGGCCGCATTGCAGGATGACTGTTAACGGTTGCCGGAAGATCAACAGCTGGATTTTTTTCGTTATTTTTCATGGTAGAGAAATTCTGATTGCAGATTCGTTCTCAGCGACCCCAAGTTTAGCCTGAAGGCTCAGAATGTCAACAATGTTTTTAAATAATTAAAAATCATCATGGAAAGTAATTAATATGGTAGTACACCACGTTTCTGGAAACTTTTTACTGGTGACTGGAGTTATTATTGACACACAAAAATCAAAATAATCATGAGAAAGAAAACTGCTGATGAACGCGAATAAGACCGTCACTCCATTGTTCTATTGTCTCGGCTGCTTGGCTGAGCCTGGCTGGAGGGATCAAATAACCGACTGGTTTGATCTTTCGTCTGTCCGCTAGGCGGAACTACGCCGACCATTGCTGGGTGGAGGAAGTTAACCTAGATCCGCAGTGCAGGCTGGTTGCTTGGCTGAATCGGACTAGGCGCTGAGACAGCAAATAATAGCAGCGTTGGTGGGAATGCGAGCGGCCGCAGTAACATCTTCCACCCAGCAATGGTCGGCGTAGTTCCGCCTGGTGGACAGACGAAAGATCAAACCAGTCGGTTATTTGATTCCTCCATCCAGGCTCAGCCAAGCAGCCGAGACAATGGAACAATGGAGTGGCAGTCTTATTCGCGTTCATCAGCAGTTTTCTTTCTCACGATTATTTTGATTTTTGTGTGTCAATAATAACTCCAGTCACCAGTAAAAAGTTACCAGAAACGTGGTGTACTACCATATTAGTGACTTTTCATGATGATTTTTAATTATTTAAAAACATTGTTGACATTCTGAGCCTTTAGGCTAAACTTGGGGTTGCTGAGAACGAATCTGCAATCAGAATTTCTCTACCATGAAAAATAACGAAAAAAATCCAGCTGTTGATCTTCCGGCAACCGTTAACAGTCATCCTGCAATGCGGCCGAAACACTTCCAAGCCAGACACCCATCTCGAATGACAACAACGCCAAGCTGTAAGAAACCATCCTGCACTGCGGCGCTAGGTTTACTGCGGCTGCTCGCATTCCCACCAACGCTGCTATTATTTGCTGTCTCAGCGCCTAGTCCGAGTCAGACAAGCATCCAGCCTGCACTGCGGAGCTAGGTTAAGAGTGAAGCTGCCCTCAGCTTCAAAGAAATATATTTAAGTATTATAAACTAAGTACATATTATAAACTAATATGTCTGGGGCATATTTGTTCTGGTTCACGCTGTACAGTATCATTTCCAACTTCAGATTTACAACACATTAAGTTACAAAGTTTGTGCCAGATAAACAGCCGTTTGAGAAATATTATAACAAACAATAAAATTACAGTAAAAATAAGCAATAGAATAATACATAGGTTTCGATTATCGGTCAGAGGTAACTCATCTAGAACATCAAGTTTTTGAAAATTTATATTAGCAGTATGTACTTGATCAAAGTTGAAGTTGGACAGTCGTTTTTTTACTACAAATTCAGTTGGAAGTACAATTTCGTTTTCCCAAAATATATTTGGTTTGTAGTAAACAATCAGTGTTTCTGAGCTATTAATTTTCAACAATTGCGTTTTCTTATTAAGAAAAAGAGTAATATTCTTGTTCACATCAGTATTCAGAACCATACATGTACTAAAATTAAATAATATAAAACTATCAACTATTTCTACATATTTTATGAAAGAATCTCCGTCTTTCAAAACTACCTTATTACATCTGTCTAGATTCCTATCATTTAATAATTGCTCAATACATATATCATTAAGTTCGCTTACTGTACTACAATAATAATCATCATAAATCAATTTCCAGAAAATAATTTGTCATTTCGAAGAACAAAAGAAGGATGCGCAATAGTTGTTAAAATTTCGTTACCGACAATGACAGCATAAGACAATAGAAAAAACGTTTCATAAACAGTTGACAATAGCGGTACTTCCACAAAATATGAAATATGGTCTTTAAATAATCCACAATGTATTTTGCTTAGTTTCCATAACACACTAATTTTATTTGAAATAAAGCTGACATTTGAGTTTTTTGTAGGAGAAAAAGATCATCATGAGAAATAATAGAAGAATGGAGTATTTTCAATTTACAAAATTCGAGACTAGTTACAATGTCAGATATTTTATTATTCAGAAGCAGGAGCGAGTCGAATAACAAAGAGGATTGCTGATTCATTTCCATTCGGTTGGACTCATTGAACAAAGAATAAAAGTAATTGCTGATTTTTAGATTATTCGCTCTGATTACTTTCATCTCATTATTGAATTCGTTAATTAATTTCTGATTTACAGCAAATTGCTTGTCTACATTGTTACTGAGATGATATTCATTAGATTGGACTGTCTGTAAAATTTTGTCATATCTTTCCTTATCATCAGCATCCATGTTCCCAGTGATCCACGAAATTGCGGATCCCAAACCATTAAAAAGACCTCTTTTCTGCCTATAATTAACTGATTGAATCTCATTCAATTTATTCTTAGTGTATTTCAAATTCAATTTCATCATACTTAAGCGACTCTTATCAATATTATTCCTTTTAGCGAGAAAATCAACAAATGTTTCAATATTACTTAATTCTAAACGTAAATAACTAGTATTGATATTATGAACATAGGTAAAAGTGTCATTAATTATATGAGAATTCTGTATCTTGATTGGAGCAATACCAGATGTTCTGCTCAAATCTACCATCTTATAAGACGTTGCTGGGGCCAGCAACAGGAGAATTAGGAGCAGTACCATCACGTCCTGTAACAAGTAAATCCATTTTCTAACCCTTCACCGGTTTTTTAGGCCGTTTCATTCTGTTAGGGTGCAATTTAAAAGGGCGTTTTTGGATAGCTTTAGGATTCCTAGCTAATTGATGTGTTGTATCGTAATTTACTTTGATGAATTTCGGTTTTGATTTCTTATTAAATGTCGATTTTATGTGTGGCTCGTTTTCAATTTCAACATTCTTCTCACGATTAACATTCAATTTCTCAGTACGTTTTTGTTTTTCTTCTTCAATTTTCAATGATTTTTTAATCATTTTATGCACAAGGTTGACTCGTTCAAGATACTGTTGGGACAGTTGTTCAGTTACTAATCTCTCTTTTATTCCGTTTACAAAAGGGATATTCGATATTCCATATGTTATTTCCATAGGAGACATTTTCAAGGTAGAGTTTAGAGTATTATTGAAGGCAATTACCGCTAATTTCATATTAGTTTCAGTAGTGTTGGTTTTATTTTCAAGTTGAATGGCATTCAGAATTTCAATAAGTGTAAAATGAGTCCTTTCTACCAAACCTTGCGAGTCTGGGTGTCCGGGAGTAACGTAATATGGTTCAATGCCATAAAGTCTCAGGAAATCAGGTAGGACTGCATTGTCAAATTCACGTCCGTTGTCCATTTGTACAATTTTGGGTATGGGGAAAGCAGAGAAATAGTCGTTTAAGCATTCTTGGATATCGACTTGGTTCAAACTTTTTATTGGATGGACCGTTAGCGGTTTGGAAAAACAGTCAGTCATCGTTAAAAACTTTATTTTGTTATATTGGAAGCAATCAATCTGTATTTTTTCGAACGGTGTTTCAGGAGTGGGTGTGATTTTATAGTCAACTCGAACGGGTCTCCTGTCATATTTAACCTTTAAGCAAACAGCACATTTATTAATGTAACCAGTCACGTCCTGTAGCATTGATGGCCAGTAATATTTACGTCGTATTTGATTATAAGATTCATTGATACCGCGGTGGAATGTTTTACCCTCATGATAATTAGAGATTACCTGTTTTTGTTCATCATTTTGTGTCACATCTAAGTTCATTCTTTTATACCGTTTAAGTTTGATCGAATCAAAAGTCTCTAGCAGTACGTTCTTGAAATTGTTGAAAATCCGTTCATACTCATCGTATAGGGCTCCGGCACGCGAGCAGAAAACTCCATACTTTGTATTCGGTTTCAAATACTCTATACATTTGTCCTTCATGTCATCGTAATCATTAGCATTCCTAAAATAAATAATCAATCTATTTTTATCAAAAATCTTAATCAAGCGAGGGGGTTGGTCACCTCGTTCAAGTACTAATTGGTTATGTTCTACATTCAGAATCTTATCGTCATCAGCAATAGTTACTTGCTCGTTTGAACTCTCTTGAGAGTGTATTGTGTCTAAACTGTTATTATCATCTTCACGTTCATTACCATTTTCATTATTATTTACAACATTTTCATAATCAATATCACGCACAATGTTTTCATTAGCATCATTATTTACAACGTCGTCATTTCTATTATCAATACCTATAGTATCATCATTATCAGTTCCTACGGCCGGGTTATCTATTTGTTGGAGAATTTCATCAAGGGAACTAACGTCTATGGAGGGAGCTTCAGTACGAGTATTGAATCGCAGCAATTCGTCCACGTTAATATCATCGAATTCATGATCAGGGTCGTGAGCACTATTATCAAAACCGTGAAAGCCATCTTCTAGACCAGTTTCGTGGGGGTCAGTAGCAATATTCGCAAACCCGCGAAAGCCATCTTCAAAGCCTAAAAAATCATCTTCCTCATTTTCCATCATGTTAACATTATTAGGACGAGACAGAGCGTCTGCTACTTAATTGGTCTTCCCATTTATGTAAATAATATCAAAATCAAATTCCTCTAATAATAGTTCCCATCTAATGAGTTCCAAGTTCGGTTCTTTGATGCTATGAAGCCACTGGAGAGGCTTGTGATCAGTTTGAATGAGAAACTTCCGTCCATATAAATAAGGTCTGAAATATTTACAGCACCAGACAATAGCCAATAACTCTTTTTCTATGGTGGAGAGATTGATCTCATGTTTATTCAAAGTTCGCGAAGCATACGCTACTGGTAGATCTTTTCCTTCAAAAACTTGGAATAATACCCGTCCTATAGCATAATTGCTCGCGTCAGTTGTGACAATGAACTGTTTAGAGAAATCAGGGAGTTGTAATATTGGACTGTTCTGTAAGATTGTTTTCAATTTCTCAAATGCATTTACATATTCTGTATTATTAATATTGATCTTTACATCCTTTTTCAATGCCTGAGTCAGAGGTTTTGCGATTTTTGCATAGTTCTGTATCATTTTCCTATTGTAGCCTGTTGATTTTTTATCAACTCACACTATCTTTATTTATCTTGAAAAAATATTCCTAATTCTTCAGTATACCTTCTCGCCTGTAAAAGTGTAAATCCACCTAACGGTACACGATGGTTCGACCGAACAGAGGCACGCCGAAGAATGAGGTCAATGCTCCAAAGCCAGGGCCAGCTATTTCTGGATCACTGTCTGAAGAGACCCTCCGAATTATTTGACAGCAAATCGAGGAATCTGTGCATCATGCCGTTTCTATGGCTGTGAAATCTATTTTTGAGGAACTTCAGGCATTGAAGGAGGAGAACAAACAGCTGCACGATAGAATTCGTGAGCTAGAGGTGTCTTGTCACCTGAAGGTCGACGACCTCAAGCAATACGGGCGCCGACATTCTATACATATTTTTGGGATCCCAGAGAGTGACAAAGAAGACACGGACCTGCTGGCGCTTGATGTCTTCAACAAGAAGCTGAACGTGCCCGTGAGTCTGGCAGATGTCAACTGCTCGCATCGCGTTGGAAGGTGTCAACCACCTCAACAAGGGCAAGCGAAACCTAAGGACCGACCCATCATAGTTCAACTCTGCAGCTACCAGACTACTTTCAACTGACTACAATTTTCCAATGCCTAAACATGACTATTTTACCTCTCGATCCAACTCATCATACTAATGAATCAGACACACTCATTGACCTTCTCATTGTTAGTGATCCCAATGAGGTTGTTCAAGCAGGCCAAATCTCAGTCCCAGCTATTTCTAGACATGATTTGATCTACTGTGTACTTTCCCATAAGATACCCAAGCCAGAACAGAAAATTATCACTTATGGAGACTTCAAAAACTTTGATGAAGCCGCCTTCCTGACTGATGTGGCTCAGACTCCATGGCATCAAATTGAAGCATTACCCTCAGTTGATGACATGGTCAAGACTTTCGAGAATTGGACTTTGACTTTATATGACAAACATGCACCTTATGTGACAAGGAGGATTAATAGAAAACGACGAGTACCGTGGATGACTGAAGACATACTCAAGATGATGGGATGTAGAGACAAAGCACATAGAAAATTTAAAAAGACATTTGACTTGGACAGTTTGATAGAGTATAGGAGCCTTAGAAATAGGGTTAAACAGGAATTACGGAACTCAAAGATTAGGTACTTGAATTCGTTTATGACAAACAATAGACAAGACTCTAAATCACTTTGGCAGGGAATAAGAGAATTCGGGCTTGGCAAACAGATATAGAATCCGCAAATTGACTTACCATTGAATAATATAAATGACCATTTTGTTTCACACTCTAACCAATGCGACGAAGTTGTCATTGCTAATCATATCGATGATCTTGAAGAGCAGGTTACAAACTTAGATTTACCAATTACTGATCAATTTCATTTCCATCCAATCTCAGAAGAAGACACTTTCAGAGCGATTCAACGTATTCATAGTAATGCTATGGGTGTAGACAAAATTCCTATTAAATTTATCAAGAAGATGTTATTTGCTGTTTTACCAACCATTACATACATTTTCAACAAGTCACTTGAAGAAGGCATTTTCCCTGAAAACTGGAAGTTTGCTCTGGTTCGTTCTCTAAATAAAGTTCCATCACCCAATAAAGTTGAGGATTTTAGACCAATCAGTATTTTACCTGCATTGTCCAAAGTGCTAGAAAGACTCATTCTTGCTCAAGTTGTAAAATCTCTAGACAACAATAGTAAGCTTCATAACTTTCAATCAGGCTTTAGAAAATTCCATTCAACTGAGACAGCTCTGCTTCGTGTCACTGATGATATAAGGTTAGCTATGGACCAAAGAAAATGCACCATCCTCACCCTATTTGATTTTTCTAAAGCATTCGATACTGTTGATCATACAGTCCTTCTGAATAAGTTGGCTATTCTTGTTTTCAGTCACAACTCATTAGTTTGGTTTAAATCCTATCTATTAGGTAGGAAACAATGTGTATCTGTCGGTGACAAAAAGTCAACTTGGATAAACGTTATGCATGGAGTACCACAAGGTTCAATTTTAGGCCCTCTCCTCTTCACTTTGTATGCTAATGACCTTTCTTCCATTATCAAATTCTCCAGTTCCCATACTTATGCAGACGACCTTCAAATCTATTTAAGCTGTCCCATAACAAAAATTAATGAAACAGTTGGAATAATGAATCAGGATATCAATTCGATAGTGGAATGGACAAAGAAAAATGGCCTTAAGCTTAATCCCATCAAAACACAACCCATTATAATTGGATATTCTCGTCTTATAAACAATATTGACCTTGAATCGATTCACAAAATTAGTGTGGACGGTAATGACATTCCTAACTGTAGCTCAGTTAAAAATTTAGGCATTATTATGAATAATATTCTTGACTGGTCAGAACAAGTGAACAAAACTTGTAAAAAGGTATTCTCAGCCAAGCATGCATTGAAGAAAATGCACGATATCCTCCCTAGAAACATTAAATTTTCATTGGTTCAATCTCTCATCTTCCCACATTTAATGTATTGTAATTCTGTTCTTAACGATATGCAAGTCACTCTGAATGATAAACTACAGCGTTGCCAAAATTATTGTCTATGTTTCGTCTACTCTCTCCAACGCCATGATCATATCACCCCAGCCCACATTGCTAGTTCAACATTAAAGCTCCACGATCAGAGGCTTTTTCGAATAGTCAAGCTTGTTAGAGATATCTTGAAATACGGTAATCCGAACTATTTTAAAGATGATTTCAAATCTGTCTCTGAAGGTAGGAGGATAGATGCTTCACATACTAGAACCGGAGAAAGTACTTTAAGGATACCCAATCATTGAACTACTATTTTCACAAAATCCTTCTTAGTCAGTGCCTGTCATGCATGGAATACACTTCCTGTTTCTATCAGGTCTATCGAGAGCCGAGCGAGCTTCATCCTGACTTTAAAAAAACATATTTTGGAACAAATGACTGAAACTGTCCGGCCCTAGAACGATCACATCACAACCATCCCTCACCCATTCCACCAATATAAACCTTTAAACCATGTTATAGAACGAATTGTATATATATATATATATATATATATATATATATATATATATATATATATATATATATATATAATATGAACTCATGTTATTTCAATTATCCACTGCATACTGCTGTATATTACTGAAAGTTGATAACCCTGATCTACTTTCAGCCTACTTCATTACTTCATTTTATTAATCAATTATTTGATCTTATCTACCTATATAATTATTTTACTTTATCAATTTTCTTTTTTTTCTCTTTAATATTCATATTGATTAAAACATTTACAATATTTCCATTAATAAATAAATCCTTAGTTCAAATAATGAAATTAACATTTTGGTAGAGAGTTAGTGGGGAGGATATTTTTAATATTCTTTCCGAAGAATGGACATTGATATGTCCAAAGCTCCGCCAATTTATGTAGATGCATAACAATATGATTATTATCTATAGTTATTATATTACAAACTGCTTTTTCATATCATATACAGTTCAATAATTACTTTCTTAGTCTTTATTATGTAAATTCATCTATAATTTTGCTGTATTGTAAGCTATTGTATATAAGTGTATAAGCCAGTATATATTGTAATCTACATAAATAAAGTACTCAATCAATCAATCTCTCTTATTATATAAAATATATATTGCTTAAATGAGAGGACTACACCGATAGTTTTTCTAAATTGGAATAAGATATAAAGCTGTTAATATAAATAAATGAATCAATTGCTTGCTGTAAAAAGTTTAAATAAAGCCTGCCGGTCCAGAAAACAACTGAATAAATTTCAATCTATCAATCCACAGTCATATATTATTGATATTAAGTTCATTATAATAACATGAGTGTAGATTAGTTTGTGGTGACTTTAATTAGGCCTACTTAGGTTAGGCTAAATAAAAAGTTTTGCTACACATTTATTAAATTTATATGTACCAGCTTATAAACCTGGAATGTGTCTGCCTAGAATAATAATCATCTTATTCCCAGCAATGATAAATTCAAGAGGCTTTTCTCTTATTATTATTAGGTTATGTTATGCGTGGCTTATAATAGTCTTTCGAAAAGATTATCATTTAAATATATAAGTATTAAGACCTATAATAAATTTATTCTTCCATTTTACGGTACATCAATAAAAACAAAATCACTCGACTTACCTATATTTCCTGGATAAAATCACAAAAATTACCGTTGTCCTTTGCAAAAATTGGTGGCAATTTCAAAATTATTGACAATGTTACTGTTATTAAAACATTTGATATTAATTTCAGGTGGAGATTATTTATTTTTTATGGGGGGACATTTGTGCTTGACACTGAAATAATGTTGGAAACGATAAAATAGTAGGTTGTTATTATTTGAATTGAAACCCCAAAAATCATATCAAAGTCTGTGTGAGTAATTCCAGATACTGCATGATTTTCCTCATAAACTGTGATCTAATTTGAAAAAGTGTTATAACTTTTCCAATTTTGAATGGAATCATTTTAAATTCTAGGACAAGGTTGATAATATGAACAGAAACGTTTATGAATTTTTTCAGAATTTTTTATGACGAACCAAATTTGTTATTAAATTTTAAACGTCAGTAGCACGTTAACGGCACGTCTGACAGGATTTTCACATAGGACAAAAAGTGCAGGAAATTCACTTCTACACCCGAATCATTCATCAAAAATACATTGTTCCGGGAAAATTGAAAATCTGCCAAAATTATTACAGTACCAAGTTTTTAACTGCATTTAAAATTACCTCAAAAGGTCTATATATTGTTAACGGTGCCCTGTAGACGAATTTTGAAGGCAAAAAGTGCTGGAAATTCATTTCTATACCCGAATTGATCAACAGAAAGCTTAATGTAAAAATTTAAATTAATGTCCAAATTTAAATTACAGTCCACTGGTAGCTCTAGCCTGAGCTTTGTTCAGAACATTTTTGGGCCTCCAAACCGGGATGAATTTAAATTTGTAATTTGTTGATTAATTCACACACATTGGATTTAAGCAATTTCGTATTTGTCCAATGTTGGCATGTTCAGAATTGTCTGATCTATGCACAACTTTAGTTTGTTGTAGCCTTGTTCTAGAGCAAGATTTCTTGTCAATTTGTATTTGTCTGAAATTAAATTTATTTCAGTTAAAATTGTAATTTTCCTGAAACTAGGCTCATTGTGCTCTTCTTCTCAGGAATTTGTTTGTTGGATTTTGTATTGTCCATTTTGTATTGTACATGTTAGTGAAGGTTAATCACAGCATGATTTTGTTTGTTCAATTCAACAAGTTATCGTTTGTTTGTGAGTTGTTGGAAGAACATTATCTAATCATATAGTTTTGTCTTCAGCAGTAACTTGTCTTGTGAATTGATAATCAAAGTTTAACTTTGATAACTTACTAGTCGTGATTCTTCCTACCATTTAGTTTTGAACTCATTCTTGTTTTATTGTCTGTTGTTTTGTATTGTCGGGGCTGAATTGTTTTTGTGTATGAGTTCAGGATGGAGGAAAAATTACAGAAACAAATCAGGGTTCATCGCGCTAAACTGGAACAATTGTATGCTAGATTGCAAAAAATTTATTACCTGTCTAAAAATGTCTCTGATCCAAAAGTTGCTGAGCAATTTTTAGTGTTGTATCCTCGGGTGTCTCAGACCATTTCGGATTATGAAAAGACAGAATTAGTGGTTAATGAGTTGGAACTTGAGTTGAATAAAGACCATGTTGTAGCATTCAACGACTCACATCTAGATCTGTTTCAGTATATTGAAGTAGCGGCTAACACTATCAAACAGAAAGAGGCCACTGATGCTATTGCTCAATCTTCGGCAGCTCCAGCAGCTAGTGCACAGCCGGTCGTGTCCGAGTCAGTACTGCCCAAAATCGACCTTCCAAAATTTGATGGGAACCAGACTCAATGGTCGGTGTTTTATGAATTATTTAAGGCATTGGTACATGACAACAAGAGTTTGAACGATCAGCAGAAGGTCCAATATCTTGTAAGTAGACTTACTGGACAAGCAGCAAATATTTGATGTCATTTGCCACCATTGGCTAATAATTATCAAATAATTTGGCAGGCATTATT
Organism: Nilaparvata lugens; assembly: GCF_014356525.2. Lineage (NCBI taxonomy): Eukaryota > Metazoa > Arthropoda > Insecta > Hemiptera > Delphacidae > Nilaparvata > Nilaparvata lugens. The sequence goes on from NC_052518.1 coordinate 49,058,513, forward strand.
GACCCGCTATAACGATCCACGGGCGCAAGTCGATGCCTATTTCAAACAAATTTTTGAATTTCGTCCAATAAAATCAGAATCAAAGGCAGGTTGTATTGCGATTTTGGATGGGTTTTGCAGTTCAATCAATGCAGTGAAGAGATTGCGACTCACTGATTTGTCAGACTCGATATTCCTCTATCATGGCTTGAGATTGCTGGATCCAAGTTCTCGTAGAAATTTTGAATCGGCCGTCCGTGACAAGGCTATGCCAACTTATGCCGATTATGTCAAATTCATTGAAAAGCAAATTAAGACTCTTCCTTCTGATGAGAAACAGACTGAATCGTTTAATATGAAGCACAAAAAGGATAATAAATCAAAGGTGTTTGTGGTTCAATCTAATGATTCATCTAACGATGCATCTAGTAAAAATCAAAATTGTCTGAAGTGCTCAAAACCGGGTCATAGGTTAGTAGATTGTGCAAATTTCTTGAAAATGACTCCTTGGGATCGTTATTGTTTGATTAAAGGAAAGTTTTGTTGTTTTCGTTGTCTTGATGTGGATCATTTGAGTAAAAATTGTCGTAGTAAAACTCAGTGTGCTCAATGTCGAGAATCTCATCATTCTTTATTGCACTTTTCCAGATCAAGTTCCAATGAAGGTGTTGCGTCCTTGTCGAACTCCAAGGCAGGTGGCACATCACCTATTAGTTGTTGTTCTACATCCAACGATGTAGAAAATTCGACCGTTGTGTTGTCGACCATCACTGCACATGTTCGAGATTGTAATGGTCAGCTTTGTGATGTTCGTTTCTTGATTGACACCGGGAGTCAGTGTCATTTTGTTACAGCCAAATTGTGTCGGCGTTTGAGACTACCATTCCAGCCCATGAAAACCGTGGTTCGTGGATTCGGTGGTGGTACTAGTGAAGTTCGAGGTCGTACTTGTGTGTTGATTCAGTCGAAGTTGGATCCTACCATCAAGTTTTCGATGGATGCCACAGTGGTAGATAAGATCATCGACAAGTTGCCTTCTTGTGAAATCAACAGATCCAAACTTCATCATCTTGAAAATCTCACACTGGCTGACGACAAATTCTACCTTCCTAGTAGAATAGATGGCATCATTGGTGCAGAGTTAGTTCCTCACTTGCTACGTGGGAGTCCTAGTACAGGTGAATCGCACGAATTGATGACTGTTAATAGTGTCTTTGGTCACATTCTGATGGGGAGAGCGCCAATTCTCACTTCAACAAAGAATGTGTCGAATTGTTTTACAGCCATCTGTAGTCCATTCGTTAGTAGTCCATCATTGATAGTTTTGTGGAACGTTTTTGGGAGTTGGAATCGTGCCCTGCACCAAGCTGTCAACTGAAACCGGACGAGTTGGAGTGTGAGGTAAATTTTCGGAAGTCTGTACATCGTGTGAATTCTGGTCGTTTTGTTGTTGCCTTGTCATTTGCGGAGCCGCCCAGCAGCTTGGGAGATTCGTATGCTGTCGCCAAACGCCGACTGCTGAGTTTGGAGAGACGACTAGAGCATGACAGCAATACTCGTATTTCATATCATGAAATATTGATTGATTGATTACCTACATCAGGGTCACATGTCGTTTGTTGCAGATCAGACAGACCGAGGTGGTTACTACATACCGCATCACGCCATCGTGAAAGCAAGCAGCACTACCACGCCCATCCGAATTGTATTTGATGCTGGTTCCAGAACATCATCGGGTTTGTCATTGAACCAGGTTCTTCATGCTGGTCCCAAATTGCAGACTGACATTTTTGTTTTGTTAGTCAATTTTCGTTTGTTCCCAATCGCACTAACTGCCGACATTAAACAAATGTATCAACAGATATTAGTGGAGGATTCCTGCCGTCGTTATCAGCATGTATTGTGGAGATTTTCGCCGGAGGATCCGATCGAAATTTATCAGCTCAATTGTGTTGTTTTTGGTGTTTCAAGCTCTCCATATTTGGCACTTCGCACCGTCCACCAGCTTGTAGAGGAGGATGGAAATCGTTTTCCAGCAGCCAAGTCGAGAATACCAAGAGACATGTTCATGGACGACTTAGTCACATCTGTCGCCACAGAGTCAGAGGCCGCGGAGCTGTATCATCAGTCCAAGCAGCTGTTTGAGGGAGGAGGTTTCTCGCTCACAAAGTGGACGTCAAATTCACCATCAATGCTGGAGAAATTCTCAGAGGAAGAGAAATCGTTTTCGTACAAGGATTTCGAAGCAGACAACTCCTTGGCTATCTTGGGATTGAATTGGCAACCTAGTACTGATCTGTTTCAGTTTTCCGTCAAGTGTGGTGAGGTCGTTGCTACTAAGCGTTCTATTCTGTCAGTGATGGCTCGTATCTATGATCCACTTGGTCTCTTGTCACCGTTTACATTATTTCTCAAGTGTCTTGTCCAGAAACTGTGGAAATTAGGAGTGGATTGGGACGAGAAGCCGCCTGAGTCTATATGCACTCTTTGGGAGAATTTTCAAAAAGAGTTGCCTCTATTATTAAAATTTGCTGTTCCACGTCACGTTGGTTTGTTTCAGGATTCTCACATCAGTTTGATTGGTTTTTGTGACGCATCATTGTCGGGTTATGGTGCAGTTATCTATGTGAAGTCGCAGAAGGAGAGCGAGGAGTCAAGAGTTGTATTATTGTGTTCCAAGTCCAAGGTAGCACCATGTAAAGTTGTTTCAATACCTCGTTTGGAGTTGTGTGCGGCACTCTTGTTGGCAGAACTCATGAATTCAGTAGTCACTATTATTAGTGAACGTTGTCATGTGTCTCGTATTGTCGCACTCTCTGATTCGACAGTCACCTTGTGTTGGATTAATGCTCCATCCGCAAAATCGCAAACTTTTGTTGGTAATCGCGTCGCAAAAATACAGGATTCTTGTATACAGGAGTGGATGCATGTTGCCGGAATTGAAAATCCCGCGACTGTTTGTCTAGAGGTTTATCACCAGTCGAGCTTGTGAACTTTCCGTTGTGGCTCTCAGGTCCATCATGGATAGCAGAGGACGAATGCGATTGGCCCGTCCAAACTGCAATGGAAGAGGTCGTGGATCCGGCCCGGAGGACCAAAATGATCTGAACAAAGCTCAGGCTAGAGCTACCAGTGGACTGTAATTTACTATTCAATTTATCAAATACTAACAAGGAGCAAAATTTAATCTTCAATTTGAGCCAGGTTATTGGTACAGTTAAACTCTGCATTAATGAACAATAAAAAGAGCAAAAACTCACCAGATTTAATCCAATTTTGTCTACTTGCCCTTCGAAGCCTTTATTAGGTGTTTTGGTCAGATTTGAGGTGGGAAGAAATCTGGGAAAAAGATAGGTTTTTGCTTCCAGGCTGTTTTTTCACGTTCAACTTGCAGGCTGGTTCTGTACTATGTTTGAACGAAGCTCAAACTGATTCTTTATAAATTCAAAACTGATGCAAATTAATTCAATTTAACACTATTTACGCTGTTATATTTATAATTCACACACACAACACTTAAACAATCAATTACTAGAAATTTCCGATGGAAATTACATGACAAAATACAAATTTGCTCTTGCACAAGACAACGGGCTGATAAATCAAGAACAACGACTGGTCGACTGAACAAGAATGACTCGGGCTTTTTTTCTTGACAAACCAAAACAGCTGGACAATCGACACTAGCGCACAAGCCTGCTACGGGCAGAACTGTAGTCTGGGATTTGGCGCTAGAATTCAAAAATGCTCTGGCCAGACCAGAGACTTTTTTGGAAAATTCAAAAAATTTTTCCATCAAAAATTTAATTGACATGACATTTTTTTTATCTCGATGATGGTGTGTTGTAAACGATTTTGCAACAGATAGAAAGGGGTTGAAATTCGATTTTTCATCCGAACTGTTGGTCAGAAAGCCTAAATTGAGAGTTGAAAAAATGTTTGATTTTCACTTTTAACATTTTCACTTTTTATTCACATGAAGAAAGGTGATTTTCACATCGTGTGTTAACATGGGTAATATCATCCTGAGAGCTCAGAAACCTGTCCTTATTGATATCAATGAAGATTTTATATAATCAATAGAAGCTCATTGACTGTATTTACCATGATTTCTATTTGTTTGTATTTACTTCTAATAATACCTATTTACTTTTATTCATATCACTAAAAGTTCAGTGATAACAATAGATTTTCGTTGACTGTATTTACCATTATTTCTATTGATATCCATGAGCACCTATGATATCACTGAATGTACAGTGATATCAATAGAAGTTCATTGACTGTATTTACCGTGATGTGTATTGATATCCATGAGCTTCTATTGATATCACTAAACTTGCAGTGATATCAATATAAGTTCATTGACTGTATTTACCGTGATTTCTATTGGTATCCATGGATTTCTATCGATATCCATGAGCATGTATTGATATCCATGAGCATATATTGATATCAATAGAGTTTTTCTATCGATTTCTATGGATCTCTTCCACTAGGGATTCAATTTCTAGATGACCCTTTTTCTTACAAAAGTTACAAACTCTAATGTCCACTTGTTGAGTGTCACTGGGTACAACTCTCTTCCTACAATGTCTAGCGATGTGTCCAATCTTCCCACAGTTATAACAATTTTTTTGAGTTATTGTGCTAAATACTTTTCTAGATGACTCCTGTTCATTTTGGAAGGGTTTTCTATCTAAGTTTAAAATCGCTATGGCTGTTGTTACTGCTTCTCTAAAGGATGTTGGGAATTTGATACGAGTTTGTTTCCCTATTTCGCCAAGTAATCCTCTTAAGAATGACTCCATGGCTCTCCTATCAGTTTCTTCCCTTAGTATTTTATTAGCTTCATCACTTGCTGTTACTCTAATCGTCTTCCTACTAATGTTCATGACTCAGTCTGCATATTTTTCAATTGACTCTCCTTTATTTTATTGGATTGATGCTAATTGTTCATAGTAATAGCGACTTGGTAGCCTATCAACAGAACGCTCAACCAAAGCTGCTCTAATTTCAACTGCAGATTTTGCATTCCTACACCTATCATCTGACTTGAAAAACAATAATGCACTTCCAGTAAGTTTTAATCTGATAATTTGTGTCTTTTAAATTCTGACCAGCCACACAATTGAGAGATTCCATCAACAGTGTCAAGAAAAGAATGAATTTGATCTGACTGCTCTCCATCGAATGTTGCAATACTGCTAACTAACTCGAAATTTGGTTTGACATTTTACTCAGGGGGTGTAACAAGCTCTAAATCTGTTAATTTGTATCTATTCTATTTAGGTCTCTGTTTACAGTTTCGTTTAGTGTGATACTAAGTTGATTTAATCTAGCTGATAGCGCTTCAAAAGCAGCTTGAACTTCTACTTCCTGCCCTTCAAAATTAACTCTCTCAGCCATTTTAAATTTGTATAATTAACCTTTCATTTTCATAAATAAATAACTCTCATAAACAATAAATTTAATCTATCAGCTCTGTGTGACCTAAATAATTTCATCTTGGATCTGAAATCTTTGCATCTTATATGATTTTATAATAAACAAAATTGATATCTGACCTGATTGATTCAGCATAAAAAGAACATTAATAATTTGAAATGAGCTCTAAATTAACTGAATGTAGACCTAACAATTTCCTATATTAGAATTAATTCATTGGGAAGTCATTCTCAAACACAACAAATCGATAAATATATAAATAATAACAATAATATTTTCAATATAGAAAGAGCTGTATAAATTGCTCACCAAATTTAATTGATGTCTCCATCTCCATTGTAGAATGCCACAAACGTTGCCCCAGTAGTAGATCCATGTTATTACAGTTGTCATCCGACGTACAGCTGGTAGAATGACAGCGACAGTCTCTATGGAGTCATGTAGCCTGAAGAGCGATGAACCTGGTGACGTATTCGCCAACACCCAAAAGTCGGAGGAAGCCCACATCACACCTCTGCCAATCCCCACCTCAACGTTTTGCTGGTTTGCTGCCCGCGTTCTGCTGACTCAAGACACTTCTGCTTTCCAGAGTTCAACAATCGTGCTTGGTTTCATATTTCATCCGAATAATTTTCGAACTCACTGTTTAACAGTCTTTAAAATTGAATTTAATATTTTTTTTAGCTGCATCATTTTTGAGATGTCAACGTTTTTTAGAAAATATTACTGAACGGATTTGATATATTGAACTATAAGTTTAAGAAATTTCGCCTTTTGTCTGAATTCATGTAGGAATAAATTTATACTGTTCATTATTTGGTAGTTAATAAAGTTATCTTCATCCTCACAAACTAAAGAAATACATAATACACATAATCAAGAGTTCAACACAATCACGTACACACTTTCAAAAACAAATTAAAATTTAGTAACACTTAACAATGAACTATCATGGCACCAATTATATTATCTTTAGGAGACAAGTTTCGTTACTGATCTTTCACGGTTGAAATACTTTAAACAAGTTTTCAGAGTTCAGATCCCACCGCTGCCACCACTTGTGGCGTGCGTGGCGAGCATGACAGTGCTCTCCAGTAGCGCTGCCACCACCAGGTTTTTAGGGTCCTGGGCCCTGCTACTTTTATAGGATAATATTATTAAATAAATACGCAAATTCACCAAAAAAATCTCACTCTATTGAAAAAATCCCATAACAAACATCTATACTCTCTCTCTCTAAACATAATCACATTACTAAAAACTACATCTCACTATTTCACGCACAACCTTCCTCCAGCACGTTTTGGAACGTTCTCCCCCTAGATTCGCCTCTACACGGTCATCACTCTCTCAGCTCACCAGTTCAAAAGTCCAATTTGGTGGCCTGAGTGATGACTCAGCTATTCTAATAATTAATATCCTATGAGAGCGGGGTGTTTGAATTGTTACATTTTGTTCAACAGTGAGCTAAAATATTTCTGAAAATAATTTTCAGCTGATTATTTTTTAAAAATATTTTCTTATTTAAAACAAAATAAATCAGCTGTTTTGGAACAGTTGTTATTAAAATCCATGTTTTATTTGCAATCAGCTACAAGCTATGAGTTACCGTATTAGTTCTCTCCTCATACAACAGCAAATTTTTGTGGTGTAATGTACTAAGAATACCTTTTATTCAAATTTAGTTTAAACAGCTTACATGATTCTTTTCTCTACAATTTTTATTGCGAAAAATCATTTGTTCACTGGTCATTAAAGAAAGTATTGGGCATCAAACGTAGAAGTCTGTGTTTTTCTACTTACATTTTTTGCATATTTCAACTTTTTTCTCAAAAACTACTCACACTACAGCTTCCAGACTAGTTTTATTCAATTTCTCAGATATTTTTTCATATGAATCCAGCATAAGTTTTTGAAAAGCTAGGCCCCAAACAATTTAGCATCGGTGTATTTCACCAGAGGAACTGAATTCCGGGTGAAATCTTTCACCCTGTATAGCTCGTTAATGAAGCGTTTATGGATATATGTTTATAAGATTTTTTTCTCATTTTTATCTCTACTATCACGTATTAAATCATTTTACCATAATTATGAATCACCCTGTATGTATATTTATATTTGAATTTACATGTTTTGTATAATAGTACCTTGTCAAGCAGCCTCTTTGAGGTTCGCTTAAGGTAGCTTATTTGTTCAATAAACGTTTTTTCTATTCTATTCTATTATTATATTTTTGTTGTGTGAAGCCACAAATTCTGAGCAGTGCACAAGTGGCAAACAACATGTCATTTTAAGAATGGAGTTCACATGAATGCTCTCAAACACTCCTCAATGATAGAAGGACAAGCCTCTACCAGTGTCCTAATTATCTTTGATACGAATAATTTATAGCTGCTACACAGCTTTATGTCCTCTAGAATGCAATTAAAACACTTGAGTCCTGAATAATACGGTCCCTTTTCGAAAAGAGTCAGTCTATGGATAGGGAAGTGGAATCTGGAATAATCCTGTATTTTAACCTCGTGATTTATAATTATGACAAATTCGGTTAACATTTAAAATATTCTTGTTCTTGAACACAAAGGAAAGTACTTCAAGGATGTATATCGCTGGAACTGTAAGTAGTTGGAGTACTTTGAATATGGTCCTATAGGAGAAAGATGGACCCCTCCCCCTAAAATCCGAAGTGCTTTCTTCTGCATTTTTAAGTTTGTGTTCAAATGAATTCTTCCAGCCCCCCAAAACAAAATACTATATCTAATGAGTGAAAGAAAATACCCATGGTAAACCTTTAGAGCTGTCTTGAGATTTGAACTCGACTTAACCGTCATCAGAGCAAAGAGAGCATGGTAAAGCCTTTTCTGGAGTTTCTCTATGTGACTATCCCATTTCAAGTTTGCCTGCAATTCAACCCCCAGAAACCTTGTCATATCAGTAGCAGGACACTCCCATCCCATAATAGCTGGATCATTCTCATTACCTCTCATAGAGAACTTAATAAAATTTGTCTTGCTTGGATTAAACTTCAAGGAATTATCATAAACCCATCCATTGAGCTGCTTCATAGCAATCTTAGCCTTCTCCATGGCATCTTGATAGCTGCTTCCTTCAAGTAAGATTGTTGTGTCGTTAGCATACAACACCAATTTACCATCAACATTGTAGGGCAAGTCGTTGATGAATATATTAAACAATGTAGGCCCAAGTATGGAGCCCTGAGGGACCTCTCGCTTAACCAGCTGCCATTCAGAAAGCACCTGAGTGTCCTCACAATCATTTTTCTCAGCATGGTATCCATCCACAAGATAGGATCTCAAAACACCTCTGCATGACCTCTAAATCCATAAAATTCAAGCTTACTCAAAAGGAGTTCATGATCGACCATCTCGAACGCTCTGGATAAGTCTCAGAAGACACCCACAGCCCTGCGCGACCCATCCAGAGCCCCCAACAAATCGTATATAACATCAAACGTGGCCGACTTAGTTATGCACCCCTTCTGAAATCATATTGTTTATTATAGAAAATCCTTTCACTCTCCAAGTAAGTGTACATCTGTTGAAATATAACCCTTTCGAAAATCTTGGAGAAAGTCGTCAATAATGCAATAGGCCGTTAATTCTTTACATCTTTTTTACTTTCTTTCTTATGGATGGGTTTAATGATAACGAATTTTAGTTTCTGTGGGAATATCCCTTCCTTCATTCACAAATTTATAGGCTGAATATAATGAGACTTACCCATTTCACTACCCTGGAAGAAATTCCATCCCAGCCACACGAGCCAGTATTTTTCAAACCCAAGATCGCTCCTTTGAACTCACTCTCAGTAATAGCTCTGAATCTAAATATGCCATATTGGGTCATATGAATAAAGTTGAGCATTTGCTTATACTTCTAAAATATGGAGCATTTGCTTCATTTTCTATGAATAAACGTGAGCAAAACCTTTTGCTCATGCTCATCAAAAAAATAGTTTGAGCATTTGCTCAAAAGTAAAAGCTTTTGCTCAGAATTGTATGAATAAACTAGAGCATTTGCTCAACTTTTGAAGCAAATGCTTCAAAAAAGGTGAGTCTAGTCTAGAGCAGCTTATCCCCTTTTGCTCATAGTAAAATGGCTCAACTAATTCGTATGAGGAAGAGGAAACTATACCAGATACGATCACAACCAATAGTTGAGAACTATAAAACTCTTTTTAGATTCAACCATGATACATATCACCATCATCCCTACAAAAGAATAATAATACAAAAGATACAAAAGACCTGTTATAAAGATAGCCATCACAAAATAGGAAATATTTTGTGTATTCAAGAAGATGAAAATGTATACGATTATAAGAAGGCTATTGATATTATAAGAATATGCTGAAGATTATTATAGAGATGACATTTTTTCACGCTGTTATTTCAAAATTCTAAACTCAACTAACCTAAAACTCTATTCATAAATAGAAAACAGAGCAGACGACACAAACACAAGCGGTGCACCCTATTTGCATATTTAGCGCTTCCGTGAGCTATAAAAACAAACTAAGGCTACAAAAGCGAATCAGCTGATGAAAAATCTCTAAAATACGTGAGCATTTGCTCCAGAGTTCAGGAGCATAAGGTAAGAATAAAAGGTAATGCTTATTCATATAAAAATGAGCAAATGCTTTTGCTTCTACCTTATGCTCCATGCTCTTGCTCATGAGCATTTCCTCTGGTTTTATTCATATGGGCCAATGTCTTCCTATTTTATCTAGATAACGCTTCTCATGACTCAGCCCAGCAAAGCTCGACCGTTCAGTACCACATTCCAAAAAATAATCATTGAACAAAGATGCAACCCTTTTCGGATCAGAAACATTAGCATTTCCATTAGTTAACTCAATATTCTTTGCTCACTACAGTTCGACAGCCCCAATTCTTTCCTGACAACAGACCACGCTCCTCTGTTGACATTACTTGACTGTGAGATACCTTTATCTCCAACATCTGGAATATTGCTTACCGCTGAGAATTATCCTATTCTATGGAAAACTTTGATAAATATCAAGACAAAAGAAACTCAGCTTCTTATTATTTGAATAAGATAATTGATTTTTAATCTATTAAAATTCAATCGTCCAATGGATTAGAAGGTTTTTACAAAATTTCGTAGCAGGAGTGGATGCTATTAAAGCGCTCAAGCTAGATGATTCAGCTGATTTTATGATTCTTCAACTAGCTCTCAAAACTAGAACCAGCAACTGTACATTCTCTCGAAATGGATTTTAGAAAAGACGCAATTCCAACTTATGATGTACTTTTAACTTTCATCAGAGAAAACGAAAAAATTCTGTCTCGCAACCCAAAAAATTACACTCCAGAAAGCTCTTCAATGAAAGACAAAACTAGAATAAATAATAAGCATTCACATTCTTTGTTGATTAAGAAAAACAATAGTTATCAACCGCCTGAATGTGTGATGTGCAGTGAATTACATCAATTGTGTTCATGTCCTGTTTATAAGAGCTTGGCTACAGCTAATAGATTCTCGACAGTTAAGGAAAATAATTTGTGTGTGAATCTTCTCAGCATACATCAAAGAATTGTAAGAGCACAAAATCATGTATATTTGTGGAAAACATCATCACTTTAGTTTACATCGTGATAATAAATTAGAATTGACAAAAGAATCAGACGAATATATTATGTAGTACAGTTGATTCATTATCAAAATCACCTCAAGAAGGTGCATTGCTTTCACATTGTTCAGTAAATTCGACTGTGAGCTCATTATCTTGCCAAAGAAGATCCGTCCAACCTCGGAGATTCATTGCCTGTAGGCCTCAGTAACTACATTTTAGCGCTGGTTTTGTAATCAATTTTTATATCACCATCCCAAACAGGTCTTGTACCTTGAGATGCAAATACTCAATTGGCATTTCATTTTATTTTGTAATAGTATTCTCCCGTATTGTAAAATTTGTATTGCTTTTATTATGTATTTCTAAGATGTTGTAATTTTTTTATTCCTGCTAATAAAAACATTTCAAATATTCTTCTCAAATATTTGTGAAAGACGTTTTCTATCTTTGGAGAAACGACTAGAAGCCAATAAAGAATTGAAGTTAGAATATCATTCCATTTTGAAGGATTACATTGATCAAGGTCATATGTCGCTCTCCTCCTTCACAAGTGGTTTGCTAATACTTGCCACATCATTGTGTAATGAAGCTTGATAGTACATCCACTTGCCTTCGAGTTGTATTCGACGCAAGCGCTAAAGCGTCTAATAATCGCTCGCTAAATTATTTACTTTTCACTGGTACAAAATTACATTGAGATTTGATAGCAGTGCTCTTGAGATTTCGCTTTGTTCCAATTACTATCACCGCTGACGTAAAGCAAATGTATCGTCAAATTGAAATCAATGAAGATGATAGAAAATATCAGAAAATTCTATGGAGATTATCTCCAAATGAAAAACTTGAATGCTGGTCACTTAATACTGTCACATTTGTTGTTGAATCAGCACCTTCCTAGGAATTCGTGTCAATCGACAATTAGGAGAAGACGAAGAGGCAAATTTTTCTGATGCTGTCTCTGTAATTGAAAATTCAATATACATGGATGATTTTGTTTGTAGTGTGAAAAACATTCATGAAGCTCATGAGAATCTGTTCAGCGCTGACCATAATCTACATGGAAGATCAAAACCTGGTGGCTTTTGGTTGATACAAGGGATGGAATTGCTTTGTTTTGCAGACCATTCTTGTCGCCAGGACTTAGTCAAGCTGAATCCATCAGCCAAGGCAGCTAATGCAGTACTGGTCGGAGGCTTCCTTGATATTAAGCGGCTTTGATTGGCATCATCTACATCCTCATGTATTGGCAGGTTTTGATTTTGCTGAATTTTGTGGTACTCTTTCGTGAGTGCATTCATGCGTCGGAGTTTCGGTGGTGGAATGTGACTCAACACTGGTAGCCATTCTGTAGGGGTGGACCTGATAACACCAGCAATCATTCTCATTGAGTTGTTCAACCGAGTATCAACTTTATGTACATGAGAGCTATTAATCCATACTGGAGCACAATACTCAGCAGCTGAAAACACAAGGCTCAGGGCTGATGTTCTCAGTGAGGAAGCTGAAGCTCCCCATGTGGTTCCACACAGCTTCTGGAGAATGTTATTCCTGGTTTTCAGTTTCTCTGCTGTTCTTGTCAGATGCTCCTTGAATGATATGGTTCTGTCAAGTATCACACCCAGGTATTTTGGTGCTCTTCTGTGTTTGAGCCATGTATTCTCGAATTGGATTTTCAGCTCTCTCTTAGCATTTCTATTATTAAGGTGAAAACATGCAACCTCGGTTTTACTGGCATTTGGTTGGAGGCGCCATCTTCGAAAATAACTACCCAGTCAAGATATTTATCTCGGGCCACTCCCGTGTTTCGGATGGACACGTTAAGCCGTCGGTCCCGGCTGCCTAAAAAGCAGTCGTTAGGTCATGTCAGAGGCCCTGAAATTGATCAGTTGCGACCTGAAAACTCTGACACCAGACCTGAGCCAGCCAGGTCACTCGATATTATTATTATACTACCCAGTTTTTCCAAGTCAGCTGTGAGGATTGTCTCTGTCTCTTCAAATAACCTGCTTTTAGTTGTCAACACCCAGTCATCAGCATAGTCATGTTTCTTAGACATAGTTTCTGACATATCAGGCTGAACAAGAGTTTCTGGCATATCTGCAATGTACAGTCTGAACAAGAGTTGCGCAAGCACTGAACCTTGGGGCAGGCCATTCTTGAGTTTCCTCTGTTTGCTTGTATCAGACCCTATCACCACGTTGAATGTTCTATCACTCAGCATATTATTCAGAAGACAAGCTGTTGTTTTGCACTGAATGAATCACTTTGAGGAATTTATAAATCATGCCCTCCCTCCATACAGTGTCATATGCTGCTGATAGATTGATAAATGCAGCAGAAGTTTTTAGCTTTCTTTGGAAGCCCGCTTCAATGCAAGTAGTGAGTGAAAGAACTTGGTCTACACAGCTACGGTTTGGTCTGAATCCAGCTTGCTCAATTGGAATGGAGTCAAATATGTTCTGGCAGATTCTATTATAAATGAGCCTCTAATAGCTTGTATGTCACTGATAATAATGCAATTGGCCTGTAGCTTTTGGGTGAGCTTGCTGGTTTCCCTGGCTTCAGGATTGCAATAATCTTTGATTGCCTAAGTTCTTTGGGTATGTTACCAGTTTGCATTATATCAGTGAAGAATTTCGCCAGCCAGACTCTTGCAAATTTTCCACATTTCAGGAAGAATTCTGGGTTGATATTATTAGACCCTGGTGCTTTTCCAAGTGTTACATGTTTGAGAGCTGATTCAATTTCTTCAGGGGTTGAAGGTTGACAATAATCACTCTCAGTTACTCCTCTCTTCATTTGTCTTAATTCATGTTTTATTTTAGTTGAATGTGCTTTGTCTTTTGGTGCTCTAGAAGTTGCTACTATGTAAGATAAGATAAGATAAGATCTTTATTCGTCACATTTGTTTGCATAAATACAATATTTATCAAGCCATGACATGTCAATAATAGGAATACAATAACAAGTAAGATGGAAGCAAATTGAACATTTTCATACCCCTATACCAAGGGCCTCTTCCTACCAGGTCTAATATAATTCTCGGTAGCTGGAAATCATTTACATTACTTCTTGTTGAATACGTATGCGTGTGTCTGGGTTCCTCAATATTAATTCTATTTTTCCTGATATAAGTCACCAGCTCCTGTATATAAATTGCTGGTACCGTCAGAAGATTATTTCTTACGAAATGCGGTTTGCAACTCTCTCTAAATCCCAATCCATATATTATTCTAACAGCCTCTTTTTGCCTCAAGAAGATTCGATCCAATAGAGTTTGGTAACTTCCCCATAGCATAATGCTGTACCTAACCACAGAAATAAAATATGTATGGTATACACTCAGGGCTGCTGGAATGTCTGATGACCCTCGAATCACTCTCAATGCAAACAATGCTTTATCCAGCTTCTTCTCCAATAGGTCAACCTCTGAAGCCCATCGCAAAGAGCTCTGGATCCTCACTCCAAGGAATTGTACCTCCTCAACAGACTTCCCAAAGGCGGATTGCATCTCTGTCTGCTCTTCCATTTGTGCAAGATGAGAGACATGAAAATTCACTATGTTGGTCTTTTCTAGATGCATCTTCAACCCATTTGACTGAAACCATGCTGTTAAAGGTTCTGAAGCCTTCAAGATTGCCTCTCTCACCGTTTGTCCTAATTCTGGCTCCACTACCGCTGTTGTATCATCAGCAAAAAGTATCATCCTCGAGTCAACACTAGCTGGAAGATCATTGATATACAGGAGGAACAGTAAGGGGCCCAGAACTGAGCCCTGTGGCACACCCAGTGTGACCCTTGACCAATCTGAATACACTGAATGCTGATCTCTCAAAAGTACCTTCTGCTGTCTGCCCTCAAGATATGATGAAATAAGTTTATGTGAAACTCCTCTGAAACCATATTGCCAAAGTTTGTTCAATAGAAGGTCATGGTTAACACTATCAAAAGCCCTTGATAAGTCACAAAAAATACCTGTAGGATTGTGTGAACCATCCAAAGCCAACATCACATCCTTTACCAACTCAAAAATTGCCATCTTGGTTGACTTTCCAGCTCTAAATCCAAATTGTTGGTTGACAAGAATCTGCTGTCTTTTCAAATAGGCTGTTATCTGCTCAAATATTACTTTCTCAACAATCTTGGAGAAGGAAGATAACACTGCCACAGGTCTGAAATTCCTTACATCCTCTGAATCTCCTTTTTTAAATATTGGAATAATGAGGGCATATTTAAGCTTTTCCGGAAAGATGCCCATTTGAAGGACAACATTGATGATGTGTGCAAGTGGCCTTGCCACACATTGGCTAACTTCCTTAACCAGCCTCATCGGTATCTCATCCCAACCAGAGGAGCTTTTATTTTTAAGTTTATTTATGATTTTAAGAATTTCCGTTTCTGTAACCTCCTGGAAGATTAAATTTTCATTTGGAGCACCAACATTGTTCAAGAATCTCATTGCCTTGGGAGCATTAATAGTTGGATTTGTTTCATTGGCATGAGAAGAGAAGAATTCATTGAAATAGTTGGCGATACTTTTCTTGTTATCAGAGACCCCTCCATCAATCCGAATCTTGATATTGTTGGTTGTACAAGATTTCAAACCTAATTCCTTTCTAACAATTGTCCATGCTGCTTTTGTTTTGTTTGTTGCTGTCACGATGAAAGTCTGATTATATATATAGTTTTTTAGCTGCCATTACAGTCTTTTTATAAATGATTTTGTAGGTTTTCAAGTAAAGCTTGAAATTGGGATCATCATTCCATCTTGACTCAGAGTATAGCCCCTGAATAGTCCTTGAAGAAACAATAAGCCCTTGAGTCATCCAACCTTTCCGAGAAGTGTTGACTTTTGATTTGAAAGTTTTAACAGGAAAACAAGTTGAAAAATGTCTGTTGATAATTGAGAAAAAACTGTTGTAAGCATCATCACTGTTCCTCTTCATCAGACAAGGACTCCAGTCTTCGTGTCTTAACAATTCCTTAAACGTACTGATTCTTGTCTTGCTGTTGGTCAATCTACTTCTTATGATGACAATTGAGTGCTTGATATGTTTATTGCTGTAAAGACACAATGCGCTATGATCAGACAAACCAAGCTCCAAAATAGCTGTGCTGAATAAATGTGACTGTACATTTGAAAAAATGTTATCAATGCAGGTACTTGAGTTTCCGGATGTTCTAGTTGGTTCCATGAAAAAAGGATGGAAGTTATTTGATTCCATAAGGCCAACCAGATCACGGCACCTCTTATCAGCAGACAGTATGTTGACATTAAAGTCTCCACTAATAAAAATTTGAATACTTTTGTCAAGCTTCCCAAGAATCTGAAATAGTTTTCTTAAGGCAACTAAAAATGAATCGTAATCACTATTTGGGCTCCTGTAGACCGCCACTACTAGGCATGACACCGATCTCCCTCCTATACTCAACTCAATTCTCATAGCTGTACACTCAAAATGGAAATCCTGAGACAGTCTATTTATTCCCTTCACACTATCAAAATTGCTGGTACCCCTCCTAACAAGAATACATACACCACCACCTCTTCCATTCTTTCTCAAATAGTAGGATGCCAGTTCATAATTCTCCAACTTATTCAATATAGACAAATTATCATTTGAAATCCAATTTTCCGTCAATGTAATAAAATAAGGATTTAAAGAATTTCCTGACAGTGCCAACTCAAACTCTTCCACCTTTGAAACCAGGCTCCTTACATTAAGATTGAGAATCAGCAAATCCTTAGGTTGCTCTTTATGTGAATTTACTTTGCTGTAGCTTAAACAGTTTATATCGCGACTATAAGGACTGCCTTCACTCGGTGCTTCTATATGGACATACTCCAGCCATCTATAATTCTTTTCATAATCATCTCCTATCACCTCCGCTCTAAAAGCAATCGGTCGACCATGCCTAAAAAACCTCTCCTCTCAGCTGATATAACAACTGGTATTTCATTTACAAGTCCTTCATCCTCTGCAGACAGTGACTCACAATCTCTCCTGTTATTACCGGTACCAACAATAATATCACTCAGCAAACTGCATACACAGCTCTTTCCCTTCCTATTCAGATGTAAGCCATGCCTAGTATGTTTGTGAGGTTCAAACATCCATAAATCCATTACCTTGACCTTATAAAAATATGGCAACCTTCGAATCACTCTATTCAATTTTGAAATCATAATATTAATGGAATCATGAGCATGCAAATCATACCGATAGGGGATAGGTGCTATGATAAGGTTCTGGTTTGAGAATCCCTCCACTGTGTCAACCAAGCACTCAGCATACTCCCTCAAATTCCTCTCAGTAAAATCATTGGTAACACTATTCGTTCCAGCAATCAGGATATTCCAGTCACTTCTAGCTAGACTATTATTATTTGCATCCAACATTTTTTTAGCAAGTACTTCAAATGATGCTCCTGGAGCTATATATGCACTGCAAGTGAACTGCGTCGCTAGTTTTTCACTCAACATATTTCTTAGACCCTTGCCGTGACTATCAGCCCAGATGAGGATATCTTTTTTTGAGTTTAACATCCGCCTCTCAACTCCGAAATCAAAATTGACCTCTTTCTGCTCTACATTACGAAAATCAATAGGGGAAGTCTGTGTACTCGATTCATTCCAGTAAGCTTTTAAATGTGAAATCTGTTGATTCAATTCGTCCACTGTCTTCTGTAGATAGTCATTCAATTTCTCTGCTTCTAATACTTGCAGATTGCATTTTTTTAGATCATCTTGAAGTTCTAAAATGTCCATTTCCATTTTCTCGTTATTAAGATTCATCTGAGCCAGAGATCTGTAATGCAGGTCCTGTAACATTTTCACCGAATCCTCCCGTAGGACATCTCCCGAGAAGCACAAATCACCAGAGATATCACTCACAGACTCTGTTTGAGTTGCACATTCTGCCACCGATTTCACGATCTCATTTTCACATTCAGTCTGAGTTCCACAATCTACTAACGATTTTTCAGGAA
Organism: Nilaparvata lugens; assembly: GCF_014356525.2. Taxonomy (NCBI): domain Eukaryota; kingdom Metazoa; phylum Arthropoda; class Insecta; order Hemiptera; family Delphacidae; genus Nilaparvata; species Nilaparvata lugens. Next base: position 49,076,546 of record NC_052518.1, read on the forward strand.
GATTCATCAACTTCAATTCATTCTCAATAGATCTGTCGACTGCTGCCTCCCATTCTCTTCTCAATTTTTTAATTTCATTTCTCAGAGAGATATTTTCATTAAATAAACAATAATCTTTTATGGAGTTATTGTGCAGTGAAATATTATCTGTAGTAGTATTATTTGATAGTATTATGCTACTATTATTATGAGGTGTTGACGCCGCAGGCAGGATTTGGCTGTTGCAGCGTGGAATAGCTGGTATATCCAGCGATAGATCAGTGGTATTATGAACCGAATCCCCACTAACAGAATTGTTAGCAGATTTATCTATTCCATCTACAGGAGGAGAATGGTTATGAGAACCAGACAACTTCATTTCTAATATATTTTTAATTTCTTTGTCTGTCTTGAGAGTTGCCCTACACGTTTTCGATAGACAGCGCCATTGTATTTCACCTTTTGAATTAACTACAGCCTTTCTGTACGAAAAACACCGGAAAGTCAATTTAGGGTTTTTTTTGTTTGTCTGTCCAATAATAAGTTCATCCATTTCCCTACTCTACAATAATTATTGGCAATAACAATCAATGAATTAATTGGCAATAAAATGAATAAATTAACCATGAATTGCTTGCAGAATCGCTTCAGAATAATGGAAAATGGTTGAATGGTAGATGAAAAAACTATTTTACAATTAAAATAAAATGAATTATTCTATTATAAAATAAGGGTAAGTTAACACCCTGGTCTAGAAAATAAAGTATAAATGAGCCGTTAGTAAATGAATGGATGATATCTACGAATGAATGAAAATTATGAGTGATAACAGTTCAAAACGATGACACTGCTGCTCGTCGAGATTGTTCCAATAACTATCAAGTCAATCAGTGGTCCACAAGGGGAAATCAAACAGCATAACACGATATTCATTGAAGAAAGCATGATAACAGCATTGTAGAGAGGATCCCCAAGCGTAGAATAATAGCAACAGTTAGTTCAGTTCTGTATCTCGGATCATCAATCTTATTACTACCGTATCAATAGTCTAGCTCACAGGCAGCAATTTACACAGGTAGAACAATAGCAGTGAGAATTGCACCGATAAATAATGAAGGAATGGATAATAAGCCACCACTTGTTCATTAACAAAACTCACTGGAGATACTCGCCGAACTGTTTGCAATTATTTACGTAATGATGGAATGATTCACGTACTAGTACATGTTGCAAGAACGGTGTTGCTTCTTAGTAGCTGAGAGTTCCTGCTCACTGCAACATTTACAAGAACCCTTCAACACGAACACCCCCTTATCATAATTATGTCGATTATCGTCCAAGAAAAATTGAGACAATTTGATCTGTCAAGATCTTTGCAGGGAAGTCAAAGTTCGATCAAGAAATACTGGCACTTTGAAACCGGCTTTTTCGACTGTTTATTTATAGGTTATAAAGAAACTGTTTGTAATAAAGTTGTAATATTTTATTCCTCCCTCAAAACCATCCATGCACTCGAAAGATCACTTCACACACCTCAGAAAATCACTCAATCAGGAAAGAAAACTTAAAAGAAAACTATTTAGATTACAATATTAAACAGACGACCTTCCGAGCTGACTTTACTGTAGCATTCAGTGCGACCAACACATATGTGATTAGCTACTTCATTTGCTGTAACTCCTGCTTGTTGTCTCTTCATGGGTGCTCCACTTCCCAGTTTTCTAAGCAGAGCCCATGCGTGTCAGCTTGATGTTTGGAAGTTCATACTTTCAACAACTTCCATCCATTTTTGTCTTCTTGCATCGTCAAGGATTTGGAGTAAGTCATCAGCCACCTCTTGATCACCATTCTCCAAGAAGGTTTGGTAAAGCTCCTTACTGTTTTAAGACCATCCTGGAATATATTCTTTGCGATATCCTCTTGGGATGCATTTTTCAGCAGTGATTTTCACTGCCCCAATGAATCTGCTGTAATTCTTAATTGTAGGTGTCCAGCCTAGACATTTGTCCAGCTCTATTGAGAATTTTTCTCCCAATCAGCCTTTTTGAAGTTCCATCTGGGTTGAGGTGTGCAGCCTAGACATTTGTCCAGCTCTGTTGAGAATTTCTCCCTTCTCCCAATCAGCCTTTTTGAAGTTCCATCTGGGTTGAGGTGTGGAGGTTACTAGTGGATTTGATTTCTACTAGAGCCGGACGATGCTGGCTGTGAGGGAAGTCACAGAGAACCTTCCGAATGACTGGTAGTGATTGGCCCTTGCTATCACTTGAAGTGAAGCATAGGTCTGGGTTGTACTCATGCCTCCATGCTGCAGATCTGAAGGTAAACCGGTCTTTAGCATCAAATACCAGGTTAAGATTCTCATCTTCAGCCCATTGCACAACAGCTTCACCATTTGCATCACAGTCCCTATATTTCCAAAGATCATGGTGACTATTGAAATCGCCCACATAGACTGCAGGATGAGGTTGAATAGGAATTACTGCAGTTGGCCATGAAGTATCTGGTGATTTGTAGATATTGGTGACTGTAATACTGCCTACTTTAACTACAACAGTATGGATATCATTGTTTGATGAGGTAGAAATAAGTGTGGCATTATCTATATTGCTCTTCACATAGGTTGCAACACCATATATATGATGGTATGTGGCACCAAGCAGATCGTAGCTAGGAATCTTTCCTCTTTGCTTCAGTTGTTCTTCTGTGCTGCAGTGTGTTTCCTGAATTGCGACCAGATCAATATTGTCTTGTTTTAAAAGTTTTGATAAATACTGGCTCTTAGAATAGCTTATACTCTCTATGTTCAAGTGGAAAATTCGGACAGAAGGCTCAAGATTTCTTGTCTGGTAGTCCTTGAAAGGACTGTTGGGTGAGTGTGTATACATATTCAGATAAAGTCTGTCGAATTATAATGTAAAAGGAGAGTTGTGTCTTGTATGGTCAGGAGAACAATCGTTTGTCTGACCGCCATTATGCGTTAGTCCATTTTGCGTTATCCAGGGTGCACCACGAGGATGCGAACTAACATTACACCCTTGCAATTTTGAAGGCGTCAGGAAACTCGCCCGAAGCGATGCTCAAGTTGATGATATGCAGAAGTGGAGCAGATAGGCTTTGAAAGTAGGATTTCAGGATATCAGCAGAAATACAATCATACCCAGGAGCCGAACCGCCGCGCAGAGAATTCACATAAGTAAGCAAATCTGTCTTGTCGATAGTGTGTAGGATCAATCTAGAGTCTACTACGTATTCTGAGTCATTCACTACCGGTGGGCCTAAAGGGTTTATTTTATAAGCTAAGTTACTGGAAAAATATATTCCACATTGGAAAAATATTCATTGGATTCTTCGGCCACATGCATTCTTTTATCCCCCGGATATGTCTCTCCTGCCGTGTACTGGTCCAGTGGAGAATGGTCTTTGTTTTTTTCTTTCACCTGACAATTCATTCACAGTCTGTCAGAATAGTTTTGGATTATTTTTAGAATCGAAAATTTTTGTTTTGTAGTAGTGGGTCTTGGCTCTCCATATCAATGAATTCAGTTTATTTCTGTTATTTATATAATAGTTTTCAAGTTGTTGATTGAATGGCTGGTTCCTTAGCTGTTTACTTATATTATCCCGTTTTCTAATAGAACGTATTAAACCTTCCGTCATCCAGGGCTTCAATTTTACTTCCCTGTTGCTGAATTTCTTGATTTTGTAGATTTTTCTATAAAGTTTTTTAAAATGGAGAAAAAATGTTACAGGATGTTCTTGTGCATTAGTAACAGCCCTCCTATCACAATTGCTTATGAATTTATGTAACTATTTTTTGTCAATGTATTCTTCGTATTTTTTTACTGAATTGATTATTGGTTGCAAAATTTCTAGTGCAATACTGTAATGGTCAGTAACATCCGTTCTTACAACCGCTATTTTCAGGCAATTATAGGTGTCGAGTCTGATAAAAATATGGTCTATACATGATTTACTGTTCCCTTGCACCCTAGTATATTTATCAATACCGCTCATAAATCCATTTTCAAACATCATGTCTAGATATCTTTCAGTTTTATTATCTGTTTGTAATATGTTGGCGTTAATGTCACCCATAAGAACACAAGTTTTATTCGTATTGATATTCATGTAATAGTTGCGAAGTGCATTAGTATTAGTAAAGTCATCCACATCACTGTCATGTGTACAATAAACTGTAAGAAGGTTCATATTTTTCCCATGATACGTTAATTCTATACTCAAACCATACACGTCGGCCAACTCCATGTGTCTACATTCATTCACACTCACTCCCTCCCTCACATACATCAACACTCCGTCATTCTTGTTTCTCCATCTGTTCGTTTTGAAAGCCCTAGGATCCCTCTAATTGAATACCCGCAATATCGTCCCCCAACCAAGTTTCCCCCAGCATGATTACATCCCATATCACATTACTTCCTTGCAAATAAGTTATGTAATTATCGAAATTTTTATTGAAGCTTCTGATATTCAAATATATGAACTTTAGGTAATTTTCACCATTCCAGAAAAAGTTGTTTACCTCAAATGCCTCAACACTCTTAAATTCAATAAGTTTGTAATCATCCAGATGAGCGTCCCTAAATGACATAAAATCTACTATAAATAAATAAAGTTTTTATTTATTTATAAGAAGCAATGGGAAGAAATTTGTAGTTGAAAAAATAAAGAAAAAACTTTGCCCGAAAAACGTGGCCGCCCGTACCCCCCAACCCGCCCATGAAGCCCCATCCAAATACAAGTCCAATCTAAGTTGAAATATACAAATATAATCCGGATAAACAAAAAAAAAATCACTTTTCGTGAAGTTGACACAGAAAGCACCTAGATCCCCTCCCTAGACCCACTCTCGCATTGATAGAAAATAAAGAAATAATACAGAAAACAGAATACAGACCGAGATGAATAGATGTTTACTAAATGATGAAAGTTCAATTATGGGTGATAGTGACAGACTAAGGGCGCCGAGTAGAAGACTCAGTTGTCAATTTAACTGGTTATCTACACATAAAATCAGATAAGTCGCAGCAGATCAGATGGGAACAGCCTGACTCCGATAGTACGAATGTAACAATGATTACGACAGCTTAAAACGAGCTTAAAGAGGAATAAGATATGATACATCATATTCCTACTGTACTCACAGTGATTATGCTTATTATTATATGTTCAAAAACATTTTTTAGTATTATGAGACACATTATCATAACAGGACAAAAACAACAGGATCCCTCTGTTGTTAAACCAACAGTTTCTGAGTTATTTAAGAAACAAAATTTTAAATGGCCGCCATTCTGTTTTATGAATTTGAAAAATCATCATATTTTTTCTGTTGCTTTGTCTAGTTGTTATAAATGATTGTGCAAAGTTCCAATTTCGTATGTTTAACCATTATTTAGAAAAAAAGCAAAATGGCCGCTGTGTGAGTAACTGAAGATTCAAATTCAAGATTCAAGATTCTTTATGGCCAGAACAACTTTACATTGTATAAGCACGTCAAAATAATAACAATAATATAACACTTGTGAAATAAAAGAGAAATTATTTTATAAAATGTATTACATGAAAATATTCAAACCATGTGAAACATGCTACTACAATAACATTTTGTCTTAGAAACAAACTACTAGTAGTTCTGTGAACAGTAGACCTCGCGCAGTTATAAACACAGCTTCCTCTTATACTGTCCATCAGAGTAAATCCTGTATGTATGTCGTGTCGGCGAGATATCGGTGTGGAAACGGCTAATGGCTATTGGGGTTGGTGTATCAAAAATGCTAACATCAAAAGCTAATCTCCTTCAAGACATACTGGCAGCAGGTCAGCCCGAGTTCAAAGCAGAGAAAGGACGAGAGTCAATGCTATGTTATTTTAGTTATTAATTGCATGCGTTGTTGCATGCAATCAATAGTTCATTTAATAGTGCCTAAAAATTGCCTTCAATGAGGCATGCAATTAATAGTCCACATAGCAGCTGTTTTTTTACCAAGTTACTTTGAGATAATTATTGAATGCGCTATTGCATGCGCTATCGCATGCGATTAATAATCCACTCAATAGCTGATTTTATGATTAATAATTCTATAGTCTGATTAATCCTATCTTCAGAGTAGATTATATATATATATATATATATATATATTATATATATATATTATATATATATATATATATGTATATATAGGAGTATATAGGAGTATGGAGGAAATTCCTTTCCCTTTCATATTATCCTTAGAATGCAAAATTTCAAAAAACCTTGTGTATACATCGACGCGCAGTTAAAAAGAAATATTCCTGTCAAATCTAATAGAATCCTATCAATGCGTTTGGCCTTAAATGCGTTACATATATACAGACGATAGAAAATCCGAGTTAAAACATAGACCTCACTGCGCTCGGTCAACAATTCATATTAATAATTAATAAGTTATTCAGTATTACCAAAAATTAAAAGGTACATGTTGCATCATGACCATTCATTATATTGAACACTGAAGATACTCATCCACCGAATAGTAGGCACTCTCTGTCAATTTAATTTTTAAAAATTGTTTGAATTCATAGATCGGCAGCTCTCTAATTTCTAAAGAAAGATTGTTATAAATATTGGCTTGTTGAAAAATATGGCTATCTCTTGTCTTGGAGAGTCTTATTTGAGACAGTGATATATCATTGCCACGTCGGGTAGAGTAAGAATGATTGGTTCCTAGACGCGGAAAAAATTCTATATTCATTTTAACATTTAGCAAGGTATGAAGAATAAAGAGAGAAGGAAACGTTAGAATTTTCAGACTTTCGGAAACTTTCTTTAAAAGACTCTGTTTTTCAAGTTATTGTTCAACTATCACTGCCATTTTTGCCAAATTTTTGTTGCACGACAAGCGTTGCCCCAGAGACGAATTCCATAGGAGATGACGGATTGGAAAAGTTCATAATACACAAGTAACAAAGATTCAGCATTCAAAGATAACTTGAGTCTCCTAAGAAGAAAGTTAACTCTGGAGAGTCTCCTGCACAAACTCACGACATGAGGCTCCCAACCCAATCTTCTCTCTAATGTAAATCCCAATAGTTTGACATTATTGTTGACATTATTAGTATCCTCAGGGGGACTTCTAAGGGAGAAGCATATATATTCAGTCTTACTCTCATATGTTTGTTACCCAGGAACAATGAGCCCTAGAGCCCTAGAGTATTGGTAGGCAGTTCGTAAATACCATGTATTTATAGTGATGTATTATACCATGTATCATTCATAGTGATGTCATAATTCCAAGTTCCAACACAAACGACCATTTGCATGAGAGAAAATTAAATTTAATCATCGTAAGATGACGTCATATTACGGAGCTGAATAGGGAAGTTGGTGCACTGGTTTCGTTATGGTGTACTGGCTGATAGCTGCTTCAAGTTGAGTTGCTATTATGGTCCGTGGTTTTCCAAGTTTTACAAGGATTTATCGAAGTGAGGTTTATTGTTCTTGAATCACTAAGTACATTAGCACATTTGTCACAATCGTAGTGGAAGATTGAAGGTTTGTTTATGAGTGTGCCATTGTATTCAACTTTTCGAACAATTACTAACCTAGAAGCAATAAGAAGAAATAATGCTGTATTCACGGGAAATACGTAATATTTGACTTTGACGACCTTGTTCTGAACTTGACAATTGAACATTTCCCGAAGATATCATCCCTCAACACTTCATTCATAAGAACCTGAACAAAAGTATAGGAAGCTCTTCTACTGTTGCTACCTGAGTTGCTAAGGTCAGTTTCGTTTTGTTGCTTTATCTTGTGAGTCGTTGCCAGCATATGATACAGAGAAGATCGAAGAGACACGGGTCTTTCTGCAACATTTCACATCTCTATCTTGTGTATCAACTGAGCTTAACCATCTCTACTAATTCAATCGAACTGAACACCGAAGTGTGTTATCTCCGGTCGTTATCAAGTGGCTTTTGAGAATCAATTCATTATCAAATGAACAAAAGCATTGTCATAAACAAATAAATTCGATGCATTATTATGATTTACGGAATCGTGCCTAAGAACTGTAACTTTATTTTAAATCTCCAATTTATTTTCTTCCATATTCCTTGATCCTTTCTTTTCAGGAACTTCCGCTTTTATCCTGCTTTGTTGGCTCTCTAAGCGTCAAATTTCCTTCACTTTCGTTCCCATGTCATATTATACAGATTGAAGAAATTAATCAATACAGACTGCTCCTTCTGTGTGGTGAAATGATAACACGATTTGTTCGTAATACCATGAGATGACAGATGGAACGCAATTCAATGGACCTTAGAGAGGGCTTGATTGATAGTGGAGTGATTGAGATTGCGGTGAATATACATGCAGTATTATAGTCAATCGCTAATAAATTTTCAAAAGAAGCTGTAATAGATATGATCCCAGAAGTTATCTCACTGCTGAATAAAATATGATGCCGCAATCAAGGTAAATGAAGATTTGAAGGCTGGTTTGGTGAGCATTGCAACCGAAAATGATTCTCCAGGAAATTCACTCGCACAAGAGAGAAGGGCAGATTGAATGAGTTGAATGATTCACTGTGTAATGAGGAGAAGGCTGATGCCTGATAATAGAGCAGTTGAGAGTAAAGCTCAAAGAATTGAAGACTTCTGCTAACGAATTAAGGGTTGAGCTCAGTTCAAGGGATGCAATTATTAATCTTTTACAAAATGATTCACAGCAGACAGCGGATAACATTCTAAAATTGGAAACCGAAATTAAATTATTGAAGAAATACAGAGCATCCCCAGTGGATTTTACAACTCCAAGGTCGACCTGTAAACCTCCTCGTCTTTCTGGCGGCAGTGCGATAGAGACGTCGAATGGTTTTTCAATGTGGTCGAATGGTCAAATGTCAGTGCGATACCCAGCAGATACGATAGAGATAGACCTCAACTCAATGATGACATACATTTTGCAAACATATGTATATCGGGTAGAATATCGTCTTACTGTGGGGCATCGAAAGTGATACAGAGGTCAATAGGAACATGCAGAGACACCATTTCACAAAAAAGGGCTTACATTACTCGAAGAATGGTAAGCGTTTCATGGGAAAGATTTTATGTGACCTTGTGACTAGCGATAGTGGAATTATTGCTAATTGCATGACCAGAAGAACGACTGCTGAAATATATGTTCCTTCTAAACTAATGGAGATTAATGACGATGATGTTGATGCGATAACCATTGACGACTACTCGTTGACTTCATCATCGGCGCCGTTGATTGGTCAGTCCCATATGACTTTGCACGGAGGAGCAGCTTCAAACGTTCGACATTTAACAAACGCAGACGAGACACTTCACCAACTGGACGAGGATGGTGCCCTGGATGCAATAAATTTTGATGAAAATCTGCATGATACCTCACAATACAACAACAGACAATCCCATACTTCACCATTCAGTAACAACAGTTTTCCCTTAATTAATGTAGAAAATAACAACGTTCAACATCCCACATGTTTTTCTCCCATTTTGCAAAATTCATGTCCTCAATCACCAATACTTTCCCAGCACAGAGAAGAGAGTAGTTTTTTAGAGGTAATTTCTATTCTCAACCAAACTCTATAAACAGAAACACACAAATCAGTTACTTTCATTAACCGTTCTATTTAAATGTATATCACTGTTCTGCGCTCTCAGTATTCTTTTGCAATGTACAGAGCTTAAGCAATAAAGTACAAGAAATCAATGTGATAAATAGTACAAATAGATATGATATTCTTTGCTTGACAGAGCATTGGTTGGAAAAAGATCTTTTAAGTCTAGTCAAAATAGATGGTTTTCTAATGACCTCTGCCTTCTGCTGAGTGAATTCTAAAAATGGTGGTGTAGCTATTTTTATTGCTGACAGATGTGTAAATAATTTCAAAATAATCGATGTATCTACATATACAGATGAAATCAACCATGAGTTTGTTGCTGTTAGTAATAAAAATTTGAGAATAATATTGTCATAGCGCTTTATACATCACCAAAGGGTGATTTAGGGAACGCGCCAACTAGTCTCCCCGACAGTAAAGCTCCTTTTAAAACCACATTCGAGGAGATTTACTGAAGGCGTCAACTGAGCTCCTGAGAAAGGAGCTTTACTGACGGGGAGACAAGTTGTCGTCAGCGACCGAGGAGCTTAGTTGTCGTCTACGGTCCCAACAACTAGTCCCCTCTGAACCAGTAGGGTATTTACTGTCGGGGAGACTAGTTGACGCTAGCGTGCAAGGAGCTTGATTGTTGTCACCGAACCCGACAACCAAGCTCCTCGCACGCTCTGAGTGCCGGAGTTTTCGCGAGTAAACTGACATATATATTTCATGCACTAACTCTATGGATTTCCTCAAATCACGCCTGCTTTTCCCAGTCATTCATCACTTTTTTAAGAGTTATATCACATTTTTCAAGAACCAATAGTTCAAACTTCATAATGAGGTTCAGCTTGAGTATTGGTTCATATTTTTATCCAAGAGCCACATTTCAAAACAAGCGATTGAAGCAACTTTAAAACACGGTATATAGAAGAAGACGGTAGGTGTCACGCGCATGTTTGTGCTGAATTTCCGGTGTCGCTGACGTCATTTTTTATACAATCATCTGGTTTTAACTAATAAGTTTCATAAAATTGCCTATAGGTGTTAAAAACCTCGGTTGGTGGCGATGACGTAATCTAGCTGGCTGGCCACTGCGCACACATTTCATGACCCCTACCGTTTTCATCTAAATACCTTGCTTCAAAATACTCTTTTGATTGATATGATGTACAAGAGAAATCCGTTTCAATGGGATTTGCAGGCGAACGAAGCGAGTCCCATTGACACTGCCGGGGTCCAGGGGTCATGGAATCACAGGCAGTGGCGGTTCAAGGAGGATCCAGCAGCAATAATATTATAAAAAATTGAAGTGAATTGAAAAATTTCAAAGTACAATACTATACGTTTTATTGATGAAAACTATTTGATTCTAGTCGGCAGGCTCGCTTCGCTCGTCTACATTTTTCATATAGGCATGCTTCTTTCCATCAAACAGTCAAAAGAGAATTTTAGGAACCGTTTGATTCGAATCATGTAGTGCAGGATGGAAAAATCGTGTTTCCATTGGAATGAATAAATATTTCTCTGTAGACTTTGTTAGGATATTATGAAAATCATTGTATTCAGTTCAGGCCTTTGAAATTTGAAATAAAAATGACGTGGTTAACTTACAAAACATTCATATCAAACTCTCTCAAGTATGAATTTTTCGAAGAAATATACATAGAAAACTAAATGAAAAACTGGAGAAAAGAATCCCTCTAATTTATCACCGCCATTTCCTCAAGTTTACACTTTCAAATTCAGTTGTTCCTGAGACCCCTGGAAAAACAACTTACTCTGAACCTAAAAAAATGACACGGACCTGTGGAACAGATGTAAACAATTCCTGTCCATAAAATAATAAAAAAACCGAAAAATATAGAAAAACTTGGAAAACGCCAGCTTTGAGCGTATCTTCGGTGAAATATTGGGCACCTCTCAACATAATAGTTTTAGACCCTAGCTGACATTTGTTCCCATGTTATACGAGCGCCCAAGGCCCATGTTATACGAGCGCTAATGCCGCGGCGTTAACGCGGCGCTGGCAGCGCTAAACCAAGTTACACACAGCGTTGTTAGCGCGCACTATGGAAGTAACATTGCTAACTCAAGTTATCAGCGCTCGTATAACATGGACCTTGAGGTGCGTACAGATTTACGCGCCGCGAACACGTGAAATTCATTTTTTAACAGCTGATGCCAAGCTTTTTATATCTGTATCTTACCGTTTCTGCACAAATACAGATATAATCAGCTGATGGAAAGTGGATTGGTCGTGTTCACGGTGCGTGAATCTGTACGCACCTGTTCACCAAATTCGAACATTTTCGGTCTATTAATTCTTTTTAAAACTGAGGAAACGCAGAAATATTCTTATTCGAAAACCCGTTTATTTTAGGTGTATCTTTTACGTTATTCCAAAGTCCTCCTACTACAACATTCTTACACCCTAGCTGAGCTTCTCCACTAAATTTGGATATTTTCTCTTTTATATTATTTATATGAATATGTAGATTTGCGGGGAAGGATACCCTGAACCCCATTCACGGAGACATCTTCCACGGCTGTTACTCAAAAATGACCACGGAATGACATTTGCGCCCGGACTAATCATCAACCTCAATTCCTCGTTCATTTTGAATACTTTATATTCAACAGAGCTTAATTTCTAAAGGCTGTGCAAAGGCTGAAAATAAACTCTCTACTGGTGATATTTTTCAAAGTTTTTCGATTTTTATATCATCAAGCTATCAAAATGAAAAAGTTTCCATAAGAAAACATTTTTTCCCATAATTTTTTCTCTTAATTTTTGAGATATGAGCGCCTCAAGTTTAAATTTTTGGGATTGAACATTTCAAACTCGGTAAGAGATAAATCCATGAAATTTAGAGGATATTGCTGATCTTATATACTTCATGGTATTGTTGATCGAGTAAAACAGAAATTTTCTGAAAATATAGATTTCTGAGAAAATTATTCAATTTACAAAAAATGCTCAACTTGAAAATATTCAAATCGAAAAACTTTGAAAAATATCACCTGTAGAAAGTTTAATTTTAACTTTTGCACAGCCTTAGGGTGTGAATTTTTGAAAAAGCTATTCCATTTCCTAAAAATGACTGAATAACTAAATTCCAGCCATTATTGACGATTGTAGATTGGGATAAATTAAAATATTTGTGATTGCTTGTGAATGTAGATTGCTTTAGATGTGAAGTTGATCTTAAATCTTCTTGATATATGTGAGATACTTTATACCGTATATCTATTTGCAATAGTGTTACTCATTCACTTGAAGAAATGCAGATGATTGATAGAACTTGTTGGAATTGTAAATTTTTATATATAGATATATTATAGGCCATAATGAAGATGAATTTGAACTGTTCGAAGCAGAAAGCTATTCGATCTTTGCTCAACAATTATTACTGATTCCTTTTTATGGAAGGTGGTAGGTACTGATTCAATCATCATCAATGTATTGCAAGTATACACATACGCTTGTGGCCTGCCTCTGTTGGTGAATGACACCGAAGACCTCCCATTCATAGCGTCTGCCTATCCTCATTGTTATCCTGAACAATGGATCGCTCAGCGGACTGCTAACCCCCAAAATTACTCATCGGAAATCGCTAATCGGACGTAACCATTCCAAACTCCACACCTCTCAGCACGGTAAAGCTGCATGCGGTACTTTTTTTAGAAATTAAGCTCTGTTGGATATAAAGTATTCAAAATCAACGAGGAATTGAGGTTCATGATTAGTCCGGGCGCAAATGTCATTCCGTGGTCATTTTTGAGTAACAGCCGTGGAAGATGTCTCCGTGAATGTGAAAGTTATATTTACCATAGTAAATGTTGGTGGAATTGGATAAATCTTTCAGATATTGTAGTATGATTATTTTGGAGCTTCCAGATGGCTGAATTGATCCGATATCCTCGACATTATCAGAATTACAGACAATTTCTTGAAAATCGACATATTTATGCCGCCATCTTGTTTTTTCATGATGACAAACGTTTTTTGAGATTGCCATCATGGATAATCTCTTCCTACACATCATTATGAAGAGATTGATACCATTCCCAAGTCTGTAGGTTCAAGGAGTCATGAGTTACACGGTTTTCTAATTGTTGGGATTGGCATTTGGTGGAAAAAGTGTGTTTTCCGCTACAAACAGTACTTTTTACTCTTTTTCCGATGACGCTCCAGCCGTAAGATAATATGGACTTACAGCCTCCAACCAAATGTCATTTTGACGCTTTGGAAATATTCTACAACACTGTGCCAATAATACTAGTGTTTGTTCACTGCGAATACATGTACAGAGTGGAAAGTGAAATATTGTCCCCGAAAAATGTATGTTTCAAGTTTTTGAAGTTAAATGAATAATGGAAAGAGTGGTCGAAATGAGATTGTTCTCTCAAACATCATTGGTTGGTTAATTATAAACACTTTGGTGGTAAAACCAATCCGATATCTCTCACAATAGCTGAATAACAAGCGATATAAAAATTTCTGTCAATAATGACCGCCATCTTGAATTTTTCAATGATGTAGAATATTTTCGCTGTTTCCATCATCAATATTCTTGTTCGTCTTGTTGTAACGAAGAGATTGAGACCATTTGCAAGTCTCTATCTTAAGGTAGTCATGAAAAAATCGATTTTATAGTTCTAACCTGTTACCTCATGCCTATGGAAAAACGCACCAGAGTCATGCAGAGTTTTCTTTGGAGGGCGCTGGAGAACTCCTTTTTCGACGTACAGCGCATTAAGATAAGTTGAAAACACGCTCTAAATTTCATAGATTTAAACTTTCTCTGTATCTCTTGCACATAGAAAGTTATAATGGTATGAAATTTGAACAAATTTAGAAAAAAATATTTTTTGGGCTTTTGAAGGTTATAGCTAGAAAAATATGCGTTTTAGAGGAAAATTTGATGGGACAAAAATTGTAGAAGAAGATCTTACAAATATTTTCGTCTAGAAAATGGTTGAATTTCTTGAACGGTTATTGAAATACAAGCAAAACCCTGGAAATATTGGCGGCCATCTTGTCTCCGAGGTGTTTGCCTGTGATTTAGACTTATCATCATCACGATCCTTATTATACTAGACCTAACGAAGAAATTGAGACATCTTCCACGGCTGTTACGCAAAAATGACCACGGAGTGCCTTATTCATGACATTTGCGCCCGGACTAGATGGAAATTGTGTAACATTCGCCACCTAACTGTAAAAACAAAGTAGTACTGTATACTACGTCTGTGAAGTTGGCCGAAATGATAACAGCCGATCAAATAAAATTGCTAATAATCGTTGGTTCAGGTTTGTTTTGACAAATTTAGGATTCTATTGACGATTGTTGAGGCGTCTAGATACTAGATTGTGTAGTTACAATTATTGCCAGTCAACTTCACACCAGCCCTAAGATTGACTTGAATGTTTCAAAATTGCATAGATCGTATTTGCAAGACTCTCATGTTCATTGAAACAATAAGAAGTTTTAGGAATTCACCAATATATCAATAATAGAATCGGCATCCTTGAAAAAATATTACCAAGAAAAAGGGACGGATCCAAGAAAGGGAGGGTCGTCATTTGGAAATTTTGAAGGGTGTTACAGAAATCCGGTTATCTCTAACAATAAACTCTTGTTTTGTGACGCCTGCACAGGTCAACTGTATTGTCTAGTGATTACTTACTCAATACAGGCGATAACTTTGCGCCAAAATCCCCACTAAAGTGATTATTCACAAGTTGTAGAGAGGATCCATGACTTTGACTAATGTGATTGACACTATTCTGAGCTTCCTCTGTGCTTCGCAGCAAGAAACAGGATTGGATGAAAACGCCCGCGGAACAACACTATTGGTCTCTACTACTCAAAAGCGCGACTTTTGAATCCTCTCGCATATAGCATGAGAACTACCATATGGATTTTCAGTTTAGGAGTGAGAATGGGACGTAGGAAAATTCTACAAAAAATCATAAACGAATCCCTCCATGCTATTAACACACCCATGAAGTATCAAATCAATCTCTTCGAAACTAACAAAGTTAGAAAAATTTCTCCAATTTGATGTTAGTTTATAATCATAATTGGATAATATCCAACTTTCCGACCTGGACATTCAACTATTTTAGCTTTTCTGAGCTTGGGATCACATTTTTGACGAGTCTCTTCATACCTATATTCAATCACATATATATTATAATAATTATGATACAGTTCTTGAGTAATTAACATTTATTTTGTATATTTTTGTTATTGAGAATACACCTAACTGGATGAAAACTTCTTATACAAATCAATTAGTATTCCATATAATTCAATAATATCCTAGTAATTTGAATTAGAACAAAATATTATAAGAGGAACTGTCATAAGGGTGTTGGAGAAAGTTTATTATAGAATGTAGTAACGGTTTGTAGCATTCAACGTTTTAATTCTAGTTCAGTATACTTTCTTGTGCATATCATTTATCATTGTAATATACTGTACGATAGGTATGGATTGAAACTTGGAATAAATATGAAAGATATACGTTTTTGGAATAAGTTAAATCGAGAGAATAGAAAAATAATTTTATGGTGAATGAGAAATCATATAATACTCTGGCTGAATAACCTTACCATTAAAGTTTAATCTCTTCTTTTCTTTCTCAATTTTTACATTACTGCTTTACCATACAAAGTAATAATCCTTCCTTCCTTTTTCCTTTTTTCCTTCGTCCTGGTACCCCCAAAAGAAGGGAGTTTATTGCACAAAAAATAAACAATAATAATGATAAGAATAGTCATACAAAATTATAAGGTCTTATTATAAACCGAATCAGTTAGAAATAGATAGCAACTTATCAATCCTCTATTTCTACGATAAAAATAAACACCAGACGAATTATCTTTTATAGAAGGTTTGACTGGAGATGATAAGAGAGATATAGACTGATTAAATGTTTTTATTAAGGGCGGATTAAGAACTCCAGATCCTGGAGTTGACTTGAATTCGGAAAGAGATATAATTTATTTTTTAAAATTATGTTTGCAGTGATAGAAGTGACAACATCAACAAGCTTTCCTTCTAATAATCGAATTCATAGAATGTGTACAACAGTATCTGTGATTGTACTACTTCCCCGCCCGCTTCAAGCTGGTTTCATTGTTCAATAGGGTATTAGCTGTCGGGGAGACTAGTTGTCGGGTACGATCACGACAACCAGA
Organism: Nilaparvata lugens; assembly: GCF_014356525.2. Classification (NCBI taxonomy): domain Eukaryota; kingdom Metazoa; phylum Arthropoda; class Insecta; order Hemiptera; family Delphacidae; genus Nilaparvata; species Nilaparvata lugens. Next base: position 49,093,376 of record NC_052518.1, read on the forward strand.
CCCCTCATAGGCCTATCCAGCAGGGGATTTACTGTCGGGGAGACTAGTTGTCGTGAGCGTGTGAGGAGCCTAGTTGTCGCCAGTTAGATTATCTTTCTATGCACTTAGTCCAATCCATTACTGATATCTTATTTGCAACCCATTACTAAATTGGTCTAATCAGTTGTTATTGTTTATTGTGTAATTTCTAATCTAGCTTCCCCCAATGTTATCAATGTAACTGTTTCATATAAATACGGTATTAGAATCAATGTAAAGTAGTCTTAGGCAATATTCTGTATTATGTAGTTGTAGTGTACAGGCTCGGCCTGAATAAAGTCTTTTTAAAAACGCACAATGTGTTCCTGCACCCTTAACTGGCGCCCGAACTTCTGTAGATCTTCCTTGTGAAATTGTTCGTGTTCTGTGAACTCTCCCAGGCCAAATTTTTTTTCCTCAGCACTCCGCCGAGTTTTTCATAAGAGAACTACGAAACCCTTCAGCAGGACACCGTGCAAAGACTCAGTAGCCAGCCACGAAAAGCAACAACCAGAACTGCAAGACTCCAATACTCACACAGATTGTAACCCGCAGACGTTATCATCTCAATCATTTGCTATCCACCATTGCCGGCCTACACCTAAATAGATTTTCACCAATTCCAACACGAGTTCCAGCAAGGAGATTCCTGGACGAACCTCTCGAAAAAATCTTAAGTGGCCTCGAACCAGAACAGTCGACATCTGATGTGCCGAACCAACTAGTTCCAGCGACCCACAATATCAGTGCTCCACGTCCGGACCCTCCACATCACCTGCAACCTCAACTTCAAGAACTTCACGGATCTCACCAACTTGAAAAAGGTACAATGGCTTCAAAAATCCTATCAGCCAGCATTACTAATTTAGTACCATCATTTAATGGCGACCTTCTAGAACTCCCCTATTTTTTGAGAATTTGTCAAGAAATATATGATGAATTCTGTAGCCAAAATGTGGAAGCACAAGAGATTAACCACTGGCTTTTATTCCACCACACTTACAGTCATCTCTCAGGGAAAGCCCGTACGGCTGCCCGAGGTTGTAGGACTATTCCTGACTTATTGACTGCAATTAAAAATATTTTTTGCGAAAAAAGACCTATAGCTGACTTAGTAACACAAGCCATGATGCTCAAACCATTCAGTAACGAGTAAACCAATGATTTTCTTGATAGGCTTGAGTACAAAAAGAGTGTTATAATCGATCGCTATAGCATGGAGAAACTCTCTGATGACACAATCACTTACTTGACTAGTCAACTTGATCGCTCATTGATGACCACTCTCATTCGAAATGTACCAGCAGACTTTGCTGCTTTCCTTAGGGTACACAAAATTCTTACAATTGAAGATGCTCAAAACAGCTTATTGCATGATTTCGACGAGTCATTTGATTCCAAACCCTCATTTCGTAACTCCTGTAACAATAACAATCGTAACTTTGAAGACAATCGTAATAATTGCTCCAATCACTTTAATGACGGTCGTAATAATCCCAACAGAAACAATCACTACAACAATCAGCAACGAAACGTTCATCCTGGCTTCACCAGACACAACACCCCAAATTTTGAAAATCCTCCTAAATTCCAAAATGGCAGACAATTCAGTAACAATCACAATGGTAGTGCTTTTGCAAATCGGAATCATTCTGATTCCAACACAGTGTCAATGCGCACTGTTTCAAACAGAGCATATCAAAATCATCACATTGTAGAAGAGTCTGATGAAAACTTTTCAGTTGAAGATCAGCTCTCCACATTAACCAAACATATGAACTTTTTGACTGAAAAAATGACCTCACTTACTGATCATTTTTTTAGAAACAGGCAGGGACTCGAAGAATTTAACTTAAATAATTGTACAAACCTTTCGAGTCTACCCTATTTATTGACCACAAAAACCGCAAATGGCTAATAGATACAGGCTCCGAAAAAAACTATATTCACCCGAGCATTCTTACCAAAGATGACCAACTAATTAAGAAAGATTTTATAGTTAAGACCGCCACAGGGGCAAAAATGGGTCACAATTTTATAAAATTTGACGCTTTCGAAACATTTGGCACTCGACTCATAGTTCCTTTGCAAGTATTTCCTTTTTCCAATGGCTATGATGGCTATTGGGTTGCGAAACATTGGAACAATTTAAAGCCTGCGTTAATTTGTCAAAAATGCAACTTGAATTCGAAAATGGTATCTTTATTCCCCTAAAACGTGAAAAAACTAAAGTTGACCTGAAACGAGGATTGCATAAATACAAACTTCCCGTAAAAGGTGACCTCAAATATGGAGTCGTTCAAAAAATCGAAAATAATGATTTCACAATCGAAGATTCCCTCGTGCAAATTGATGAACAATTTACATATTGTCTGATTCATGCCAACCAGGACAAGCCTGTTTATCTTGATCCCCTTGACATTGAAGAAGTGCATCGTGTACTCAATCATGGAATAATACCTGATACAAAAAATATCTCGGTCTCGAGCCTCGATATGCAGGAATTGTTCCACTCTTTTAGTGAAAATACATTAGATGAAATACGCAATGAAATACCCTCTCTAATTCGTACATCTCACATGAACGAAGAAGAAAGAGAATTTATTATGGAATTGTTATCAGAGTTCCCTGAAATAATTAAGCGTGAACACGACTCTCTAAAAAGCACTAATCTTCTCCAACATATAATTAAAACCAAGACTGACGATTATATCTATACCAAGAACTATCGCTACCCCGAATGCTATAGAGAAGATGTTAAAATTGAAATTGAAAAACTCTTGAAGAACAAGGTCATTCAACATAGTAATTCCCCGTACAATTCCCCAATTTGGGTTGTCCCAAAAAAAGATGCGTCCGGTAAGCGTAAAATCCGCGTAGTAATTGACTATCGTAAGCTTAATGACATCACTGTAAGTGATAGGTTCCCACTCCCTAACATAGAAGATTTATTCGGAAAAATCGGAAAAGCTACATACTTTTCAGCGATAGATTTGTCATCAGGTTTTCACTAAATTGAAATGGATCCTGAATCTATCCCAAAAACCGCTTTCTCCACAGAAAATGGTCATTTTGAATTTCTGCGCATGCCTTTCGGTTTAAAAAATGCCCCTCCGACTTTTCAAAGAGCAATGAATCTGATTTTCTCAGACACACCCAACGTCCTTGTCTACATGGACGACATAATTATTTTTTCAGAGAGCCTTTCCGAACACAAAAAGCATCTTCGGATGGTATTACAAAAATTGAAAAATCACAACCTTCAAATTCAATTGGATAAAACCGAATTCTTCAAACGAGAACTATTGTATTTAGGGAACATAATTTCGAGTGATGGCATACGCCCTAATCCAGAAAAATTAAACGCTGTAAAGAACTTTCCAATACCTAAAACACCTAAAGCAATTAAAAAATTCTTAGGTCTCACTGGCTACTACCGTAAAATGATCCATAATTACGCGAAAATTGCTAAACCTCTTACGCGTTGTCTTCACAAAGATGCAAAAGTCGATCCCCACAAACAAGGAATTTTTAAATGCTTTCGAAACTTTAAAATCTACATTGCAAAACGAACCAATTCTCAGACTTCCAAACTTCTCAAAAAGCTTCACACTCATCACAGATGCAAGCCAATTTGCGATTGGAGCAGTCCTGTCGCAAAATTTTGAGAAAAACGATCTCCCTATTGCATATGCCTCCCGCACTTTAAATAGGTCAGAAGAAAATCTCTCTACAATTGAAAAAGAACTTCTTGCAATCGTATGGGCATGTAAACATTTCAGACCATACCTGTACGGCCGACGTTTTGTATTGAGAACTAATCACAAACCTCTTGTTTGGTTGAAGAGTCTGAAAGAACCCAATTCAAAACTATTACGATGGCGACTCCTATTAGAGGAATTTGATTTCGAAATTCAATTTTTAAAGGGTAAAACCAATTTTGTGGTCGACAGTTTGTCTAGAATAAAACTTGACACGCACGATCTTTTAAATATTGATGACTGACGACCTTGCCTCAGTTCATCAGGATTTCATTGATGACTACTGCCCACCTGAAATTCCCAATAATGACAATGTAAGTACTCAAACGGTACACAGTCAACTTAGTTCAGATAATAATCATATTGCAATCATGGATGAGGACAAGATCGTTAGTGTTGAACACAATCAAATAATTATCAAACGAGGTACAGACGATCCCACATTCCTAAAAATATTTAATAAGAATCGGCTAACCATTTATTTCGACGCCTTTTTCGATCTAGATTGTATGCTTGCTATTTGCCGTGAATATCTAAGACCGAACACAACTTATGGACTTTTTTGTAAAGGAACAGGTATACTAGAACGCTCATTTACAGACTTTCAAACACGGTTCACTTCCTTGATTCGCGAACACTTTGCGACCATTACCATGAAAATATATTCTAAGTTCGTTATTGATGTAACTAAAATCGATGAGCAACAAGAGATTATTGCACAACACCATGTAGGTAAAACATGCCATCGAGGTATTAATGAAAATCTCGCAAAACTTAAACGGAAATACCACTGGCCATGTATGATTGATGATGTTAAACTTTTCATAAACCAATGTACTACCAGTGCACAAACTAAATACGAACGCCACACAGTTAAAGAGAAGTATCAAATAACACCTACGCCGACCAAACCATTTGAAAAGCTTCAAGTCGATACGTATACCTTCAAACAAATGAAAATCTTAACTATAGTCGATTGCTTCTCAAATAAACTAACGACATTCCCCCTAGAAACTCTCAACTCACATGAAATAAATAAGACCTTCATTCAATATCTCTCCTTTTTACCATGCCCCTCCGAGGCTCAATCAGACAATGGACGAGAATTTGATAACCACAGTTTCAAACAGCTTCTTCATCTTTATGATATTGAACTCCATCTTACAACACCCGGTCACCCAGACTCTCAAGACCTAATTGAACGCACTCATTCTACCCTAGGAGAAATACTCAACACAGTACTCCTTGAGAAACCTAATATTAAAACAGACGAAGCGTTACTGATTGCAGTGACAGCCTATAATAATTCTCTCAATTCCACCCATAGTATGACACCTTTCGAAATGACGTTTGGTCATGTAAAACCAGCGCCAACCCCTATTGCAAATGACATACTCGAAGAACAAGTCTACTCTCATTTTGACAAATTGAAAACACTCCACAAATTGATTAGAAATAAAGTAGTTTCGGAAAAAACAAATAGAACTAATAGACTAAATGAATCCAGAGAAGAAACAACCGATTTGCCAACCACTGTCTTCATCAAGTCAACTCATAATAGAAAAGAAAAACCGAAATATTTCGAAGCTAAGGTGACAGGCCCAAGACAGGCGACATCTCAGAATAAACGCGAACCTTTCAAAATCCACCCTAAACGTCTTAAAAGACCTCGAAAGATCATTAAGAAATCTACTGTTACAGATGCTGACCAGAATGATGCTGATAGGCCTAATGCTGGCCTAGTAATCAAACTCAGAGTCCAAGGATATGAGCTCACGGACTTAACAAATACAGCCGGAGCAATCCCAATTGAAACAAGTAGCGATGTTTTTTCTAACACATCTCATGTACATATTCACACTATAAATATAACAGCTCTAGGTTACGAAATTGACGCACTTTTCCTAAATGCTAATTCTCTAACCAACTCTTCTATCGATAAAACGCTCCTTCAAACGCTATTTCAACATTTCACTTACCTATCCAATAAAATGGAGCATGTAAAATCTTATAAAACGCAAAGTAAACACAAACGAGGTATTTTCAATGGTCTAGGTACAGCAATATCTTGGATCACAGGTAACATGGACGCTAATGACAAAGAACATTATAATTCAATTGTCAGTGAAATAGAAAATAATGAACAGATAACCTGGACTCACAAATTATTTATAATCATAGGTTAACAGACAAATTTAATGACAATATGAAAATTATTCAAAGCAACAACGCTGTTTTACAGGATTTTTTACTGAAAGCCTCACATGAAATCAATGTCATTGAACGTCTTCAACAATATTCTCTTCTATTAGCAAGTGTGTCTCTTCTTGAGCTTCATGTAAATAATATTGTGGAAAGTCTGGAATTTTGTAAAAAGAATATTCTACATTCTATTATTTTATCTCGCTCAGAAATATCTTCAATAATTTTAAATACTCCCGATAATTTAGCATCACGAGACGCTTCCGTGCTATGGCAGATCTCAAACGTGCATTGCGCACTTGGTAATGATTTATTGACTTACTTCATTCAAATTCCTATTGAAACCTTGTTATTAGATTCTTATTTTATTATTTCGTATCCAATTACGCCCAACGCAAAACTGATAGATTACAGAGAGTATATAATGAAAATCAACAAATCTATTGTATCCTATTGTAAAGGCGAATTGTATGTTCTAGACGATTGTGTTTTAATCTCTAATACTAGGTATTGTAATAAGCTTGATAGGTTAGATGATCCATGTATTTTAGATTTATTTAGTAATAATGAATTGAAAAATTGTGAATGAATCTCTTTGCAAGCGACTTGTGGTTTTGTAAAATATATTGATAGCATTAGTAGTTACTTAATCTATAAGAACAATAATGTACGATTGTGTGTTAATGGTAGTGAACAATTGATTAATTTGCATAGTACTTCACTCTTACATGTTACGTTAAATGAAAAAATGTGTGGCTTCAATACTCTAACAGTTTACAAGGACACTTCGCCACTTGTTATTTCAAAATTTCCGGCTCACCTGAAACAACTTGATGTTAAATTCGATACATTTCATTTAGCGAACCTAGGAGATAAACATTTAGACATACTTGAACCAATCATGATTGATGATTCAAATAAATTTTATGTTGTTGTAGGATTAATCTTATCTGTAACAATTGTAATAGTTTTATTGCTTCTCTATTTGAAGAAATCCAGAAATCATAGTAATGTAATTGTACAATCTGTTCCACTTGAAAATTTGCCAAGTCGATTAGTCATACCAACTGGACTTTAATACCTTTCCGGGAGGTAAAGGACTTGGGGAGGGAGGAGTTAGATTATCTTTCTATGTACTTAGTCCAATCCATTACTGATATCTTATTTGCAACCCATTACTAAATTGGTCTAATCAGTTGTTATTGTTTATTGTGTAATGTCTAATCTAGCTTACCCTAATATTATCTTCTATGTAATTAGTCCAATCCATTACTGATATCTCATTTGCAATCCATTACTAAATTGGTTTAATCAGTTGTTATTGTTTATTGTGTAATTTCTAATCTAGCTTCCCCCAATGTTATCAATGTAACTGTTTCATATAAATACGGTATTAGAATCAATGTAAAGTAGTCTTAAGCAATATTCTGTATTATGTAGTTGTAGTGTACAGGCTCGGCCTGAATAAAGTCTTTTTAAAAACGCACAGTGTGTTCCTGCACCCTTAACTGCCGACAACTAGGCTCCTTCGTTCTAGTAGGGGATTTACTGTCGGGAAGACTAGTTGACGGCAATGGTATATTTTGCCAGGGGATTTACTGACGCCTGTGATCAAAATAGTGAGGAGACTAGTTGTCGGGGAGACAGGTTGGCGGCGACCCGTGATTTAGCTCTCTTTTTTAATTATTATTATTATTAGCGTATGGCTTTGAATGGTGGGGAGACCCAAGGGTAGTTCCACCTCGCCGTATAATATATTATAATAGTTATTATATTATAATAGTCCCAAGTTCCCCAATGGGAAACCGGACACTAAGGTTATAGTGAGCACAATACTTTAAATTTACACTTTTCACTTCGGAATAAAGTTCATTTTGATGTTAAAAAGTCCAAACATATACAAAACCAAAACAAAACACAAAACCACTAAGCCAAATTTAGAACATATTTTCTGTTAATTCTAGAAGAACTGAGTTGATGAATTTTCTAAAATCTTATAACCTGTATTTAAGTAACTTCGAGCCAACAAGAATGAATTCTTGTTTAGATAATGTAGCAACTGACTTGCATCCTGATTTGTTTGAGGTGGCTGTTGAGCCTGTCATGCTAGGAGACCACGATGCTGTATGCTTCAATATAAAGTCCAACTTCTTGAACTTGGGTGTGGATAATACATGTAATAGCTTGAAAGCCGGTAAGTCCTACAGTTTTAGAGCAATAACTACGGAGGGAACCAATCATCTGCGTTCTCAACTCTATGGTAGTGATTGGTCTAGTATTCTCATTCATAAATCAGCTGAAGACTATTTTCAAACTTTTTTCAATACATTTTATGAGTTATTCAAGTGTTCTTTTCCTTTGAAAAGTAGGAAGCCCAACAATGACAGAATTAGTAAGATGAAACTATCGCCTGTTTTAACTGGTCTGAGGAATGCGTTACTCAGCGCTTACAATAAATACAAGAATTCTGGGTCGGAAAATGAAAAACTTAATTATCGGAATTTGAGGAGAATCTATAGATCTGAATTGAAAGCATCTAAGCTGAATACCAATGTTGACTTTATCGAGTCGGCAAGCAACAAATGCACAGCTGCTTGGAAAATCTTAGAAAAAATTCAAATCCATATCAACAATGGAAAACATCAGTCTCTCCTGATGTGTTCAATGAATATTTTTTAGAAGCAATAGAGCAGATTAACATTAGTATTACCGCACCAGAAATATCAGCAATCAACTTGTTGGAGTTTCCCCTAGATCTGATTCAAGATTTGAGTTAAGAGAGGTATCAGTTGAGCAGGCTCTTGCCATTGCCTCGAAAATGAAATCTACAACTAGTAACGATATCTATAATATATCTAGCTCATTGATCAAAGAGGTTATTCATTCAATTACGGACCCCTTAACATCATGTTTTAATGCTTGTATGAATGTGTCAGTATTTCCTGCAGTTCTCAAACATTCTAGAACTGTGCCCATCTATAAAAAAGGTTGCAAGGATCAACCTGAGAATTTTAGACCAATATCTATCCCTCCAATTTTTAGCAAAATTTTTTAATATTTAATTGGGACTCAACTATATGGATATTTGGAGAGTATAATAAATAAATTTATTTCCTTTAAAAAATACAACAAGCAATTAAAACATAAAAACTACAAAATATCTAGAATATAATACAATGAGTCTATAAAAAATATGGAATTTAATTCTATTGGAAATTAACCTACTCAACTATGGGAAACCCATGTACTAGAGTAGGTGTTAGTAGTAGTAATAGATTCTGGGTGGGGGTGCAAACTGCAAATACGCTGGGTAAGTGAGCTCACATATTGTTTGAGATTATGTTTTCTATATGATGTCTTCCAGTTGAAATAATCCAGTTCTTAGCAGCAGTTTTGAATCTTCTTGGGTTTTCTATTGACTTGATTTGTGCAGGAAGTAGATTGTGGAGTTCTGATGCTAGGTGGTTGAAGTGTCGTTGATATATTGCCTTCCTAGTCATGTTCGTAATAAGAAGGTTTCTGTTTCTGTTGCGGGCAGATCAACTATTGACGCGGTTAGCTCCATTGTCGAAGATATCATGGACTGCTTCAATTCTAAAAGTTATGCAGGCAGTAAAACATATGCTATTGTAAGCCATGACATTTTGCTGAAAAAATTGCATCATCTATGCGTGCATGGAAAGTCCCTCAAGCTGATAAAGTTGTATTTGAGTGAGCGTAAACAAACTGTCAATGTCAATATCCCTCTCATGCATTGTGACCTCATATGAGGACACATGATAAAATCATATTGAAGCGTTTTCAGTGTGTTTGTAGTCGATCCAATGCATACAGACCTCATATGAGATTGTTTTTAGTTCATTAATTGACCACCTACATCTCTGCTGTCGTCAGTTTGTAATTCAACAGCAACTAACTATCATCATGGCAGTGAACTGAATGTTGATGTAGACAATTCAGATGATGATCCAAATTATGAGGATGGTGATTTTGAAAGTGATGGTGAGGATGGTGATCATACACCTGAGCATCTGGACATTGTTGATGATCACCAGATCGAAAATCAGCAGACTGTCCAAAATACTGTACAGCCTAATCTACGAGATGAAATTTGGTTCAGTGAAAAAGACAATACTTATTCTGTAGGTGTTCCTGGATTTCTGGGTTCTCATAAGGTCAATTTTGTTTGTTCCATTAGATTATTTTTTGAAACTTTTATCAATTGATTTGTTGGAGGAAATTACATTCCAAACAAATTTGTATGCTTTACAAAAGGGTAAAGAAAATTTAGCATTGTCTATATCAGAATTGAAAATATTTTTAGGTGTTGCTCTAGTTACATAAAGTATCCTAGGATAAGACAATACTGGTCACAACAGGCAGGACTAAGAATGTACCTTATTGCTGATGCAATTTCAGTAAATCGATTTGAGGAAATCAGGCAGTACCTTCATTTTATTGATTCAAATTCAATTCCTGCTAACAATACTGATAAAGCTATTAGAGAATTTTCATGCTGCTGTTGATGCAGAAGAGTGCCACAGTGTGGATGAGATGATGATACCCTTCAAAGGGCGCTCTTTTCTCAAACAATACCTTCCCAGAAAACCAAAACGTTGGGGTTATAAGATGTGGGTTCGAGCAGGAATCTCAGGTTATGTTCACTGTTTCGAATTGTACCAAGGTGCTCCTGGGGGCCGAGCAGATATAACTGATTGTGGGGCTGTAGGAGATGTGGTTCTCAGACTATGCCATGATCTGCATGGCAAGAATCATAAGGTGTATGCAGTCAACTTGTTTTCTTCAATACCTTTAGTTGAAAAACTCAGATATTCAGAAATATGGTATGTGGGTACAATGAGAATCAACCGAATGAAGAATGCTGATAGAAAACTGAAAAGCCACAAGAATCTCAAAGGAGAAGGTCGAGGTAGTTCATCACAAGTTACATCAAACAATGATGTAACTATTACTCGTTGGTTGGATAATTCATTAGTTCATGTGGTATCTTCCTATGCAGGGAAAACTCCAGAAAGTGAAACTGAGAGGTTCAGCAGGAAAGAAAAAGGAGAGTCTCAATTAAAAGACCATTCAGTGTTGATTTATACAGTAAACATATGCGGGGAGTGGATTTGATGGACTCTCTGGTTGCATTGTACCAAAATGATGTGCGCAACAAGCGGTGGTATATGCGAATATTTTATCACATGCTGAATGTAACTGTAGTAAATGGATGGATTCTATGGAAGTGGAATGACCACCAGAAAATGGACTTGTTGGAATTTTAAAAGTCGAGTTGCTTCAGGTCTGATCTATACAGGACTGGCTGAACTGAATCGTAAAAAAGGGGACGTCCTTCTTTAGAGGAGCAAACACCAGCACCAGTGAAAAAAAAGAGTGACAAATTTAGTTCCTTTAGAACTGAGATTTGATGGAGGATCTCACTTTCCCAAGAAAACTGAGGGAAAATTTGCAAATAGATGCAGGGATAAGCACTGCCAAAGTAAGACAAGGTATGAATGTAAAACATGCAAAGTACCAGTTTGTCCTGAGTGTATGTTATCCTTTCATACCAAGTAAGTTATATGGCATATGTTTCATGTAATAGATATGAAATACTTGGAACTATTATTTGAATTATATAATTATACAGGAAGGATGAAATACACTCAGAACTAATTGTGCATGTGTTACAATAATATTGTGTTTCAGTATATCATATTGTTTACTTACATATTTTATTCCTGTATTGTTTTTTTGTGTATTCAAATATTACCCTATTTTTTATTGTAAAATTATTTTTGTGTATTTACTAGTATTAATAATAATTCATGGTGAATAAAAGTATTACAAAACAATTTCTGGTTGTTATCCTTATTCCTTCAACATATATGCAGGCAATGCATATAGATTAGAAGATAGTGACTTACATGCATAATGACCTCATATGAGGACACATTTATTACACAATTATGTAATGAGGAAATTAATATAAAACCAATGAGGGATGGTTTTGTACTCATTTTAATTGATAAACAGCATTGAAAAATTTTTTTTCAAAAATATTTAATAAATCATGCATGAGAGGGATAAAGATTTTTCCAAGCCTGTACCTCAGGGAGTAGCACAAGGTTCAATATTGGGACCATTGCTATTTCTTGTGATGATGAATAATGCAGGTTGCAGCACTGATTCAAGAATAGTTTGCTATGCAGAAGACACATCCATGCTCTCGGCAGGTTCTGACATTGAAACTCTGAGAGAAAAGATGTCAACTTGTCAAGAGCAAATGAGCCTATGGTTCAGGGCGAATAGCTTGCGTCTCAATAATGAAAAGACTCAAGAAGTGATCTTAGGCTTGAGACAAGTGAATGAGAGGAATGTAAAGAGTGTGAAGATTCTTGGTATTCACCTTGATCAAAGACTAACATGGGGCCCTCATATTGATTATGTATGTTCTAAGCTGAACCGAGTTTTGTATCTCCTACATAGATTGAAGGAATGTGTAAGGATGATTATAAGATGATTATTTTGAGATGACATACTTTGCTTTCTTTCAGATTACTTTTTCGTATGGTCTCTCTCTATGGGGGTGTTCTCCTGATACTCATAAAATCCTACTGCTTCAAAAGAAGGCAATAAGAACTATTTCCAATGCTGACTACTTGGAGCACTGCAAGCCATTGTTCATGAATCAAGGAATAATGACTGTTTATAGCTTGTTTGTTTTCATGTTTGCAGTAAATGTAAAGAAGAATATAAATTTGTTTATATGTAGGGAAAATACTCTCCACTATTATACAAGAAATAGGCAACACATTGATGTGCCCTATACCAGACTTAATAGAGTTCGGAAAAGTTCAAAGTTGATTTCTTTAAAAATACTAGCTACCCATCAATGTGAGAGCCTTTGAAAATAAATGCCTTCAAGAATAGATTAAAAATGCTTCTAACGGAAAATCCTCTTTATTCACTAGCTGAGTATTTTAATATGGATGAAGGGATATTAAACAATAAATTATTTCTGAATATATGTTTATATTTCCTATTAGCATTATACTTGAAAGTAATATTTGTATTATAGTGCATAGAATTTAAGGAATTGACGTGATTATTTGTTTAGGTCTTAATTTAATTTGTGGCTGACGTTTCCAATTGTATATTTTGTATACTTAAAGGAATGAACTTTATTATTGTTAAAAGACGTTATCTTACGGTAATTAAATTTAATTTTTTTTAAATCAAAAACCGAAGCAATGTCATGGCCTTTTTGGAAGTCTGGCTGAAGTGCAGTCTTCACATTGAAAATTCACTGTTCGCTTAGGGTTAGTACTGAACCATTGAATTTTGTTTCCTTCGACGCAGAATTTGATGTTCTACAAGATGCTTTTAGAATTTCGATATGATTTATTGAAGTCGAGATATTTGATGAGAAAAAGGAGGAGAAGGAAAAGAAGGAGAAGAGGGACTTCATATTCAAATAAATTTGAAATTTTATATTTGAATGAATTAGAATTTTATAAATAATGAATCGGGTCGAGGATCTGGCAGATGAAGCAATACTAGTCAACCTCAAGTTATATATCGTGAATTTGATAAATTACAGTCAGTATTATAATAATATATATAAATGAATATACTAATAATATGATAATATGTAATGAGCATGTATTAAGTGGCTGAAGTATGACAGTCGTAAGGCCCATTGACGGCTTAAATTATATATTCAGGCGGTGGGACCTTCCCGCAAGGGACTCCCCACCAACAAAAGCCATACGAATTCACTTTTTAAGTGGCCATATAGCTTAATTAAAGTTTTTCGAGTTAATGATTTTTTACACTGCACTTTCGAAGTGGGTCCCAATATAAAAAGATGAACTCACGTAACTCCTCTGGTCTTGCATAAGTAACTCTCAGGTGCATGGATGGCTCGATTTATAGGATATGTTTCTAGTCCATGAGCAATTGAATTCAAATTCAAAGACAATGAGATTTTTGATAAAAATATTTCAGTTCAACAATTAATTTGATCTTGTTTGCGTAGAGTCGGTCGAAAATTAAACAATAATAATATTAAAAAAATTTTTTGATCATTTTTTCTTTTCATGATACTTTTACAATATTTTATTGGCAAACATAAATTTGAACGGTTTTGTACACACACACCCATCAGTTCTGAGATAGTGAGTATCAGCTGTTTTTGATTTGTCAAGCACTAGCGGATTTGGAATGTTGTGTAAACAGAAACTTAACCTCCAAATATACCGATCATTAATTCAGCCAATTTACAAATATCTGATTATTTATAGAAGAGTTCATTAGAACAAGTAGTACGGAGCAGTGCTTGTTATCACTAGATCCAGATGTTGATAAGTGAGCCCTTATCGCTAAATAAAGAACCGTTTGGTTTATAGGTTTCATAGTACATGTAATACAATGAAATAATTTATCTTGAGCCATATTTTTATATTCTGGGCGGTTAGATGAGCAGCGGGTGCCCACCGAAGTTTGATAAATCTACTTCCAACGGGAGTGGAGAGCAAATTGCTATTTACTCTAAAACTAACTCTCAAATCGAAAAATTTAGCCTACTGAGTGGAAAATGTATCTATAATAAATAATAATAATAAATTCATTTATTCTTCCAATTGATACATTTACACATAATCAGGAATTATGAACAGTAGAGTAGATGTATCATAACAACAATATTAAATCTGATTAAATATTACTATCAGTTGAATTTGAATTGATTTTGCGATTTTTCGCCACATGACCAAACATTTCAAAGTTAAAATTGATAAAAGATTAAAAAAATTCATATCTCACAAACTATCATGAATTTTTATTCCTTTTGTCCTGAAAGTTTCATATTTTGACAAGTTACACTCTTTAAGATCATTTTAGCCCTTCATTATTATTATTATTATTATTATTGTTATTATTATTATTTATTATTATTATTATATATGGGTTTATTCCAAAAAAATCAACAATAGATTTATTAGAAAAACTAACAGAAAATATATTTGAAGCTTTAAATGACAATAAATTTGTCATAACTGTTGCAACAGATTTGACAAAAGCATATGATTTGGTTAATTATAAAATAATGCTACAAAAAATCAATAGAATAGGTATTCGTGGAAAGCTATTCAACTTGTTTGAAAACTATTTTGAAAATAGAAAAATACATGTTAGTATAGGTGAATATATTAGTACCGATTATAATCAATCCTGTGGACTTATTCAGGGCAGCATTTTGTCTCCTGTTCTATTTAATCTGTATGTAAACGATCTAGCTAGTCTCAGTTTCAAAAGTAAGGTGCTGCAGTATGCAGATGACAACCTGCTATTGTCACAAAGTAAAATTGTGACGAGAAAATAATAAATAATATTATTGAAAGACGCTTGGCTATCAGCAATGCTAGCCGACCGCGGAGATAAGGGAGGTACCGATGGCGCACCATCTTCCGCGCATCAAGACGATTTCCACCGCCTCTGGCGGCGGCTCAACTCCATCCCCTCCACTTTGGGGGAGTATTTAAAGGCCGGACGAGCCCCAGACCACAGCATTCCGCTCACAACCTTCCTGCTCCTGGTACAGCGGCCCGTTGGCTGCCGTACGTCCCCGACCTCCTGTCCTCCCATCTCCTTAGGGCACAGCGGACCGTTGTCTGCCGTCCCTGTCCTCCCATCTCCCTAGGGCACAGCGGACCGTTGTCTGCCGTCCCTGACCTCCCATCTCCCTAGGGCACAGCGGACCGTTGTCTGCCGTCCCTGTCCTCCCATCTCCCTAGGGCACAGCAGACCGTTGTCTGCCGTCCCTGACCTTCCTTCTCCCCAGGGCACAGCGGACCGTTGTCTGCCGTCCCTATTCTTCCTTCTCCCCAGGGCACAGCGGACCGTTGTCTGCCGTCCCTATTCTCCTTCTCCCCAGGGCACAGCGGACCGTGTCTGCCGTCCCTATTCTTCCTTCTCCCCAGGGCACAGCGGACGTTGTCTGCCGTCCCTATTCTTCCTTCTCCCCAGGGCACAGCGGACCGTTGTCTGCCGTCCCTATTCTTCCTTCTCCCCAGGGCACAGCGGACCGTTGTCTGCCGTCCCTATCCTTTCTGTCCTTCCTTTTCCTACTCCACTGGAGCGGAACCGAGGCCGTAAGGCCGATACAAAATTACATCAAAGTGGTGTCATCAGAGAAGAGAGCGACCTTCACGCCGTCAGAAGCACCAGGAGGTGCTGTTCACGCCAGCTGAGGGACAAAGAAGAAGGAAGAGGAACTTCGACTTGCCTCCTTTCCCCGCCCACATTACGACTGAGCGAAGTCATCCAGGAGCAACACCTGGGTATCAATCACCCACCTCTGAAGCTACTCAGGGTGTACGTGATAGATTGGCGCCCAACGTGGGGCACGAGGCAACGAAGTAAGAATCATGAGTGAACAGGGAGAGTCTGATTCAGATGTTCAACACCAGGAGCTGACAGAGGATCAGTCGGTCGAGGACATAAACCCCGAGGTGATAGCCGACCCCAGAGTTTCCTGGATCTATAAATTGAAAAAGGAAGAAGCATTCAATCTTCTACAAGATTGGGGCATAGTGTCATCTGGAACACTTGCTGAGTTGAGAAGGTTGTTAGTAGAACAACATAAGAAGATGGCTGTACGTTATCCCAGCCCAAGACCCGGAATAGTGAGCAGAAGCAGTGAGGAATCTGGACACTCAGCAAAAGGTACTCATGCTGAAGTTGGAACCAACATTCACACAAACCCCCTCATGGACCCAGGGGCGGTATGTGACAAAGTAAGAAGCTGGAGACTGTCATTCGACGGCCAATCAGATGCTCCCAGCTTTCTAGAAAGGCTAGACGAGCTACAACAAGCCTATGGGCTTACTGGCAACCAACTACTAGTTGCCCTTCCTGAATTACTAGTTGGTAAAGCTACTCTATGGATGCGTAATCGTCGTGACCAGTGGAAATCATGGGACAATTTTGTGAAAGATTTCAGATCACGCTACTACCCACTTACCTATGAGGAGGACCTCGAGAATCTAATTCAGGCAAGGAAGCAAAGAGAAGGTGAATCGTTTGACGAATTTCTCGAAGATGTACTGACACTCATGAGGCGTCGAGGAGGTTTTACAGACGAGAATAAATTACAGAGAGTGTATAAGAATCTCCTCCCACAGTACAAATTGTATATTCGGCAATCAGATGTTCATAGTATCAACGAATTGGAAAAATTCGCGAGGGAGTATGAACAAATAAAAGCAGAGGAGAAACAGAATAGACAGAATTCGAGAGTTCACATGATTGAGGACACGAAAAAGATTACAAGGCTCAAGGTTGAGGCAGTTATAACCCCTACTAGTAACAGACCATCTCTTAGTGAGTCTGAACCCATGTGTGGGCAATACAAGAGACCGGGGCACTGGAGATCACACTGTCCCGATATCCCACCATGTAAAAGGAGTGGAAAGAGAGCACTGAAATGTGTCTGTGATGTGCAGAAGGAGAATAAAACTCCGAACAAGACAGCAGTGATGCGAACGGCACACAGGATTCCTGTGATTGAAGAGTCATCAAGTGACAACAGACTATTCATTACTGTGACAATCGGTGGTAAAAAGTGTCGGGCATTGCTAGATAGTGGCGCTGAAGCTAATTATATGAGTAATGAGGTTTATGAAGTTCTCCAAAAAATAGGGATGATAAGGAAGGTACCAACTCATCACCACGCAATATTAGCTGATGGACGATCTACCCCATTAAATGGGAAGCTGACAACTAATGTAACTATAGGACAAATCACAGTTCCACTAGTGGCGTCTATAATGGAAGGACTTGGACAAGAGTTGCTATTAGGCATGGAATTTATGCGTGAAAACAGGGTGAATATTCACACATTCACGAGAGAGGTAGAGTGGGATCCTCCCCAACTGAATCCTACAAGTCCGCTAATAATGTCGCGATCTCTCTTATTGGGGACTAAGAACACAGCAGTCCCAACAATATCAGCTGTACAATCCGAATCTCAGGACAACAAGGATCGCGACAAAAGGATATTCATGCAGTTTGGTTTGAACAGAGTCGAACCCAATGCCTTGATTGATAGAAAGGCAGAGATGTCATATATTCCAAGGCAAGAATCCTGGGGCAACATTGTGATGGATCACAGGGATGAGATGACTGAGTATGAACGGCAGGCCACGATTCATGCCCCAGCCACCAATACAAGTGGTAGCTCCGAGAGTGATGTGGAAAAGTTAGTACCACCCCCCATTGATATGGTTGTAGAAGAGCCAACACAGTCTTTGACCATCAAGGAAGTAGTCTCACAGTCCCAGGATCCCAGACCAGGACTCTCAAGGAATAAGGATCCAGTGTTGTGTCACCGAGTCTCAACACCTGGTAAGCGTAAATGGGCTGGCAAGCCACGCATAAAAGTCCAATTTCCAGATGGACGATGTAAATATGTACCTGGTGGACCGGGTGTAGATGATGATCATAGTGAGTGGCATACACCTCTAAAGGTGATGCCTGGGAGGTGTACACCTCTTAAGGTGATGCCTAGATGGCTCACGCCTTTTAAGGTGGTGCCATAGAGGGCTCCGAACACCCCCCCCCCCCCAAGTAGGAGTGAGGTGTCACAAAGTAAAATTGTGACGAGAAAATAATAAATAATATTATTGAAAGACGCTCGGCTATCAGCAATGCTAGCCGACCGCGGAGATAAGGGAGGTACCGATGGCGCACCATCTTCCGCGCATCAAGACGATTTCCACCGCCTCTGGCGGCGGCTCAACTCCATCCCCTCCACTTTGGGGGAGTATTTAAAGGCCGGACGAGCCCCAGACCACAGCATTCCGCTCACAACCTTCCTGCTCCTGGTACAGCGGCCCGTTGGCTGCCATACGTCCCCGACCTCCTGTCCTCCCATCTCCTTAGGGCACAGCGGACCGTTGTCTGCCGTCCCTGTCCTCCCATCTCCCTAGGGCACAGCGGACCGTTGTCTGCCGTCCCTGATCTCCCATCTCCCTAGGGCACAGCGGACCGTTGTCTGCCGTCCCTGTCCTCCCATCTCCCTAGGGCACAGCAGACCGTTGTCTGCCGTCCCTGACCTCCCATCTCCCTAGGGCACAGCGGACCGTTGTCTGCCGTCCCTGTCCTCCCATCTCCCTAGGGCACAGCGGACCGTTGTCTGCCGTCCCTGTCCTCCCATTTCCCCAGGGCACAGCGGACCGTTGTCTGCCGTCCCTATTCTTCCTTCTCCCCAGGGCACAGCGGACCGTTGTCTGCCGTCCCTATTCTTTCCATCCCCTCAGGGCACAGCGGACCGTTGTGTGCCGTCCCTATTCTTCCTTCTCCCCGGGGCACAGCGGACCGTTGTCTGCCGTCCCTATTCTTTCCATCCCCTCAGGGCACAGCGGACCGTTGTCTGCCGTCCCTATTCTTCCTTCTCCCTGGGGCACACCTGGGTATCAATCACCCACCTCTGAAGCTACTCAGGGTGTACGTGATACTATATATGACACACACTGATCTAATAATGGGCATAAGATACATGCAAGAGGATCTCAATTTGGCTAATAAATATTTTTTCAACAACGGTATCAAGATAAATTCACAGAAAACAAAGGTAATTATATTTAGAAATCCTAGAATTAACGTAGGTTTGTACAATTATAAATTAATTTGCCATAAAGCAGAATGTCTAAGATATAATAATTTGAGAAACACATGCAGGTGTCAGCATTTGGAATTCAGTGAGAATATTAAGCATCTAGGAGTTGTTTTTGATGCAGACATGAAATTCAATTCACACAATAATAGGATGCTGCGAATTATGAAAGCTGCTTTATACAAATGCTCTAGAATTAGCCACTGTTTTCCAATAAATATTAAAAGAATTATCTATTTCTCTATGATTCAAAGTATAATATTCTATGGTATTACAATTCATAGTTTAGCACCAGTGTATTTGAGACAGCCGTTGTATGATGTAGTTAGAAGAGTAGCAAATACATTATTTAATGGAGTCGAGCTTGGAATATGGGTATTATGACACCAGAATCTCTCGCAAAATACACTGATTTGTCCAGACATTATTTTGAAGATGAATTAAGGGAAATAAACGAAATAAGTTATGGTTTGAGAAATAGGCTATTTAGAGCACAGCGTTATAATAATAATTATGGTAAGAACCTATTAAAATACAGAATCCCTTACCTGTTGAACGATTTGCCACCAGAATTGAAAAATTTACAAAGAAATGAAATAAAAACTAAACTTAAGAATTATTTTATAGGAATTGTTTGAATGAAAAGATATGTTGAAGATTATTGTTAATATTCTAATAGGTAGTTAGTAGATAGGTTAGTTTGCACATAGTAGACAATAATAAACTGCACTGTACAATGGGAAATGGAAAAGAAAAAACTATGGATGAATAAATAAGTAAGAATAATTTTAATATTGTAAACAAAAAAGTGCTTTAGAAGCAGTTGAAAATGATTAAGAGAGTGTATATTACAGTTTGTAGTATAATAAATGTTTTTTGGAGGATAGGTTATGTTTTTGTATTCTATGACTGTGTGTGTATTGTAATATTGTTGATGTGCATGTTGGTTCAGCTAGTCAGCTGTTCAAAGCCACCTAAATGCAAGAGACAATAATGTCTGCAAGGTTGATCACCGATTTAGTAGAATATAGAGTGACTAATGTTGTGATTCAAGTGGTAGAAATTAGAACTTTAATATCAAATCCCAGAGAGAAACTATAATAGACTTTCAATTTAGTTTATTGAACACTTTACAAAAATTTTTATTTGTAGTATTTATAGAATGTATACGGTAACTATTTTGATGTAGTATGAAATTTGAATACTCCTCAATTAGCTCTAAGCTAGAGGAGAAAAAAAACACTGTATGTATATGATACTATGTAACTTTAAATGAAATAAATTGAAATTGAAATTGAAATTATTATTATTATTATTATTATTATTATATTATTATTATTATTATTATTAGCGTATGCCACATATAGACGCACACAAACACATAGGTAGTCAAAGAAAAATCTGGTCATGAGACCGTTGTCAGGTTAATAAAATATATTAAATTTTGATGTCGAGTTTGTCAATATAGTGTAGTGATTGTGGAGAAGCCAAGAAAGAATCATTTAAATCGCCTTGGTAGGCATGTATATTACAATCTCTGATGTTGTGCTTCATCGTCTATCCAGCCTCTCCACAATCACAAACAGGGGAAGGTGAATTGCCCCAGTCATTAAGAGAAGCCAAGAGAAGCCCCACATCTCCCGTGGCCAGCTCTAACCCTGTTGAGGGCCGCCCACGTCCGTCTTGGCAGTTCGAATCAGCCACATTTACACCAACTGTGTATCCAAAGCAATGCTGAGGGGGGTTTTCTCCATGCATTTTTCCTCACAGCTTGCTCTCATGAGAAAATGTTTATCTTTCAGTTGCTCTGCCATGCGCATGGTATGATGCCTTGACTTTAACCGATCACCCAAATCCAGAAGATCTCCATGGATTTGAAGTGCCTTGTTACTCTTTAACTTTTTGTATTCATGAACAAGAGCAGAAGATTTACATTTTAGCCCTATATTTTTGCTTAGATTCCGACTTTTCACTTTAGTCTCGCAAAAAATTGGAGGGCTGTTATGAGTGATAGGGATGAAATGTAATCGGTGGTCGAATATTCAGCTATTTTCTATATTCGTGTGTTCTGTAACTGCCTTATCAATTTAATCATTTTCTGTCTGAGGAATTAAGTTTAGATTTTTAATTTACAGGTACGACACAGAACTAGAACCCGTAGTTGTACCGGATGATCATGTTGGAGTATCCATCAACTTCACATTGTTGAGGAATGATTTTAGATCGTGGGCTATTGAGCATGACTTTGGAGAGACTAAAAGCATCGCTCCAATGAAACAGTTTCTAACAAAGGATCAAATTGTAAGGAACTTGGAGAAAATTGATTTGTTCGAGCCTTCACTAGCAGTGTTCGAAACAACCATTTTCGGGGCACCTTATTTGAAAATTTCAGATCAGGTGAAGTCATATTCCAATTATTCACATACCGTACTTATAAGCATTATCATAGAATTACAGTTCATGATTCACCTAATCATTCGACACTCCATTCTATACCCAGCAAACGCACAGACTATCAGTGTCTTTTCTGATTCCACATAGTTTCATATTATCATTGTCAATCTGTGTAATTTATTTATGTAGATTACAATATATACTGGATTATACACTTATTCAATCATTTTTCAAATCCATTTATTGCAAAAAAGAAAACGAACAATAATTTACTCATACACATACATACACGAGAAAAAATGAAAATAAATTGTTCATAATACAATATTACACATACATGCATATACATGAGAGCAGAAAACCCCAATAATAAAATTTCTAGGCATCACCAGCAAAAAGAAAAATCTCTGCCTGCTGGTGAGAGTTGCTTAAAAGAAATCCTTAAAAATAGCTAGAAATTGAAACAAAAAGCTTTATAACAAAAGTAGAGACAAAAAATATACTTTAAAAATGTGGTCCAAAGTAGAATAATTCACACCTATCAATTATCATTGATAGTTTATAAAAGGTCAGAGTTCAGAGAAATACCAAACTGAAAACTGAAACAGAAAAAAAAACCAATCACAGTGCTAGGTTCAAAGTGAAGAAATACTCACCTTTAATCCACTCTGTTATGCTCTTCTTTGATATTTTATCATTTAAATCAAATGGTATTGCATTTATTAATTTGCTGCTTGTGTAAATCAATTGTCTTCTAATGAAAGTTAACTTCGTAGGATAAATTTGGAATTTTTCTATTATATTTTGTCTGAAGTTGTAGACATGTTTATTTAATTTAGGAAATTTGCTTTTATTTTTAGTATTTAAGTAAAGTTTTAACTTAGAGTTGTCTAACTGTGAATACATCAAATTCCTGGAAAATTTGATGAGTGGGGTATAATTTCGGTTTATTCAAAATGATTTTTATAATATTTTTTTGGACAATAAAAAGGTTGTTCAGGTTTACATCGAATGCTGCACCCCATATGACTACCCCATATTGTAAAACCGACTGTACTAAGGCATGATATACAGTTTTCAAGTTTTTGATGTTCAATGTTTTGCTGAGTTTATAGAATTTATATGATATATATTTAAGTTTTTTACATAGAAAATATATATGAGGTTGCCAATTCAAGTTTTCATCAATTATCACTCCAAGATATTTTGTATTTTTGGTTTTTAGTTTTTCTGGGCAATTACATTTTTAGCGGTCAGAGCAATTGGAGAGCAGTTTTAATTTAAAATGATTGTCTGGTTGTCCAGGGGAGAAAACGTTAAATGAAATGTTGGAGAAAACGTTATAAATTTTGTTTTATTCACATTTAAACTCATGGTGTTTAAGTCAAGCCATTGCTTTATTATCATTATATCACTTTCGGCATCACTAAACAAGCTCAACCAATCAGCACTGGATAAGATTATAGCCGTATCATTGGCAAATGACACAATCCTGCCATTTTTTAATTTCAATTTTAATAGGTCATTAACATATATTAAGAATAAAACAGGCGATAGGACTGTTCCTTGCGGTAAGCCATACGATGTTAGATTTAGTGTGTTTTTTTGTGAATTTAAGGTTAAAATTTGGGATCTGTCTTGTAAGTAGCTTCTAAATAAATTTAAAGTAATTCCCCTAATTCCTATTTTGTGTAATTTTATGAAGAGTGTTTCCTGTGGTATTGTGTCGAATGCTTTAGATAGGTCTAGAAATATTGACATGGTTTTATTTTCGTTACTTAAATTGTCACATCTCATTCATGGAATAACATAATGCATCCTCTGTGCTTTTATTACTTTGAAAACCAAATTGACATTTCTCTATTATATCGTGCTTGTATAAAAAATTTATTAGTCTTACTTCAATTATTTTTTCAACAATTTCAGCTAAATTGCTAAGAAGGCTAATTGGCCTGTAGTTATTTTCTTTAGTTTTGTCACCACCTTTAAATAATGGTTTTAGTTTAGCAATTTTAAAATGATCAGGGAATATACCTGTAACAAAAATTTTATTTGTAATGTCTGCTATGGGTGAAGCAATAAGTGGAGCAATTTGCTTCAGAATGAAATTTGATATGTTATCCATCCCAGGACTAGCATTATTTTTTAATTTATGAATTGCTTCTTCTACATCGGAAGGGCCAACTGGAGTTAAGAAACAAGAGTTTTGGAGGGTAGAATAATTATTATTAAATTCCAAATTCGTTGGATTTCCACTTTTTGGTATGGCTTCCGCCTGTCTAGAACCTACGCTAGCAAAGAACCTATTTGGTGTGGATGCTTCTATATTAATCTTTTCATTTGAGATATTTTTTTCGTCTATGATTTCATTAATGCATTTCCAGAGGTTTCTGGAATTTTGAATGCTTTTATTTATTTCATTTGAATAATAGTTATTTTTCGTTGACAGTATCATTTTATTCAATATGTTCTTATAGACATTTAAATCTTCCCTCAATTTCGTATTAAAAGGTTCCCTTTTTAGTTGTTTGTACATTTTATCTTTTTTATTAATGGCATTAATTAACCCTGGAGTAATCCATGGTTTTATGGTTTTTTTCTTATGTGGTATATGTATTTCATTAGAGGAAATATTAATAAATCGATTTAGTGTATCAACAAAGAAAGCTACCATCTGATTTACTTCAATATTTTCATTCTTGAAGTCGGTGAATAAGTTGTCCTGAGACAGCAATTCTTTAAGTTTATCGTAGTTTATTTTTTCAGTAATTTTGTGATTTTTGTGTTTGTTTATGTTACCTACATATCCTAGATTGAGTGAAACTGAGAAGTGGTCAGTAATATTAGTTTTTAATATATTTCCTGTCTTATATTTGATGTTTTTATCTGCACTTTTGAGGAAAATGTGATATAGGCAGGTTTCAGACTTATCAGTTACTCTAGTGTAGCCAGTTATATAAGGTTTATATCCATTACTATTCATTATATCTAAGTATTCATGAGTTATTTTATTATTTACGCATATGTTTATATTTATATCTCCTGCAAAACAAACATCAACATCGTTTGGAATATTGGTTAAATACTTTTCAACACTTTCTAAAAAGTTGGACACATTTCCATTTGGAGATCTATAAACACCTATGATTTTTAAAAATTTACCGCTGAGAGTTTCAACTTCAATACAAATAGAATTGCCCTCCCTAATATCACAATCAACTACATTATAACTCAGAGATTCATTTATATATATGCATAAGCCATCACACACATTCATACTACCTCTCTTATCCACAACCTTATATCATCCTGGTATATTGTACGTAAAGGGTGTGTTTAAATTACACCAAGTTTCAGTAAGTAATATTATGTCGTGTTTAGTTTTATAATTATTTTCAAGAGTGCAAAGGAATTCATCGAAATTTTTACTTAAACTACGGATATTCATTGAGTATATAATCAAAAAGCGTACCGCAACATCCTCAACATTCGGTATGTAGTTGATATAATCGTCTATCTCATTTGTTTTATTATTTTCTTTATCATACAATGAAAACAGGTCTTCTACTATGTTAGTCATATAAAAAGAAAAGCGTTCTCAAGTAAATAAAAAATCAGTCTCCTTTGTGTCCGTCCTATGCGTTGTGGTCCACGGGTACTGAGTGTTGATTTCCATCCTTTCCATTCAACTCCAAGTAGTCCAGGTCCGCTTTCGTTGAGATGCGCTCGGGTCTTGTATCTTCATTGTTTCTGATGAAAATTCTTCCGTTTCTGAACCATGTGAACTTAAAGTAGTGCTTTTTAGCAAAATTTTTCGTGTTGTACAAGAGCTCTTTAAAATATGGAGAGAGATTTTCATTTATATACACTGGACCATTTTTCATGTTTCTGTTTATATGAGTAGTTTCAAACTGGGTTTCCACAATTCCCCCTGTTTGTACATTTTCTCTTTCATTGTTTGCTTTCTCTCTCAAATCCTTAAGAAACTTTCTATAGCTCAATAACCATTGATTTTTTGTGGTTCTGTTTATAAATCTGACAATTATTGGTTGTTCTTTCCCTTTCTTTGCCGGTAGTCTATGGGCGATATCAATCTCCGCATTATTGTACTCAATCTGAAGACTTTTGGCCACATCATGGAGAATCGCATTTACATTTTCTTCCTTAGTAACAGGAATTACATGAATTTCCAAATTGTTTGATCTTGTGTACTGTGCAATTCGTACAATTGAGCCTCTAAATCAACTAATTTCTCTTCCATGATAGCATTTTCCTTAGAGATTTTCACATTATCAGCCTTATATTTCTCTATTGATAGATTGTATTCATCTATCTTCGACGAAAAAAAGTCCACCGACTTACGAAGGTCCTTCATTTCCTCCATAAATTAATTAAGACCCGCGGATATCGCAAGCCGAACCTCTCTAATCATTTCATCTCTGAATTTAACCGATAAGTTAGCTGTTTCAGAATCGGTTTCAGAATCAGAGACCTTCGCATTTTTGCAACCAGGACATTTCCACTTCTCTCGACTTGCCTTGGAAAACTTTTTGTAATTTATTTCGGTAAATCCTACACACTCGTAGTAGAAAGATAAGGCGCAGTCACTGCAAGTAATTACATCAATATCTGAATAATTTTTTCCACAATTGCAATTGCATTTCAACATTGCTTTTTTGTATGAATAGCTTTAATGCATCCAATTATTATTTGAAAAAGTTTTTAGGCTGAGACTTTAATAAATTCCGTGAGGATTGGTAAGAAAGGATTAATGAGTTGCCAAGAGAGCTATCGTGGCAGGTTTGATAAGGAAGCTCCTTATTCACGGGAATTTGATAATGGGTAGAGACGGGTCAGGGATCAAAGTCCATTTAACAAGATAACCGTAGCTGCTATCTCTTTATCTCTTCCCTGATGAAAGCTACTACAAGTTTATTTTGCAATGGTGCTGTTCTATAAGAATATTATATTTTTTAGAGCTACTTATCTTTTCTGCGGAGTGGAATCCTGGTTAAACGAACGTGTATATGCTTCAAATACAAAAAACCGCTTGAAAATCCGTTTTGCAGTAGATGAAAACGAGAAGTACGTCTTCACTCTACGACTTTCAACTAGCTTCAAAGCAGTGAAAAGTTGAGAAAATGTGTATTGAGTTATCAGTTTTTGTATTTAGTTATTAATTGAGCATGCAACAATTGATAACAGCTCATTTGCGATTTATGAAGATATTTTTTCATGCACTTGTAATGTTATCCTGTAATTTCCTAAAAAAGACGGATTTTTCTGTCTGAGACAATTTTTTGGCAACAAACTCAATCAGCGTAATGGTTCAAATAATTTGTGTTCAAAATTTGAAGTTGACTGATGAAAGCAATCAAAATTTATCGTCGAACATTTACATACAAACCAATATTCTTTAGCGACGACTCTAGCCGCGTAGCTGAAGGAATTGCATCTTCAGGAGCTATTAATGATATATTCTAATACTTTTTCAATTATCATTGTGACTAATAATGAGAAATAGGAAAAGCTTGATTTGACTTGACTTGTTTAGCGCTTCTCGCTGATCAATGATGCACTAGAACAGAGTTTTATCAACAGCGGCGTATCCGGGGGGGGGGGATATGGGGATGTATCCCCCCCTAGAAATGGAACTTGATTTTTTTTTTTGCTTAGGGACTAGATAGCAGGGGATAGAGGAAATACAGATAGCACTTCAATGTTAGTTCACTTTTTACTATCTATTATTATGAAGGAATTCAATATAGCTTATATTGCTCTAGTTGATTATAGTTTATTCAGTTTAATGCATATACTTAAAAAAATCTCCAGCAGCTTCAAGAAAGTACCCCCAAAAGTTTCACAGTTATGATGAACGGGCATAGTTTCTACCATGGAAAGGAGGGACACATCCCCCTAATATTTGAAAAAGAAGTTTTATCCCCCCCCCCAAAAAAAAACAATGTAAGTTTGAACACTCAGGTAAAAAACATTTAAATTTGGAAAAAATTGTTAATCCAGTTAAACTAAGCCTATAAAGTTTGTTGAGATAGTGCCTTATTGGAGCCAAAATTTAAACATTCTAGCTTGCTATCTAATACTGTAATGACTAGGCCTTCTGCAAAATCACCATATTTTTTAAACAGGTGAATGTCCAATAAAATTCTACTATTCCATTCTATTTGTTATTTAATCAAAGTAAATATAAATTGCCGGTTCTGGGACGACATGTGCTAGACTTCCCAAGGGGTCAAAGGTCAACATGTGTGCCAGACTTCTCATAGGGTCAAAGCACAAGGTCAAAAAAAATTAAAAATTATTAAAATTTATTAAAAATAAATCAGAAGTCTCACTACCCACTCAGGAGTATATATATATATATATATTAGGGATGGGTATCGATACATCGATGTTTCAACATCAAACATCAATGTTTTTAACATCGATGTTTACTGTTCGATGTTTTTCACTTATCGATGGTTTCACCTAGACATTGGTCATCCAATGTTTCTCCCAACTAAAAAGTAAAAACAATTCTAATTTTTGAATTTGATACAAGTTTTTTTTTTATTTTTTTGTTTGAAGAGGATTATCTTGAGAGCAATAAGCAATAGTAACAGAATTATAATCATTATCTTTATCATATTTAGTGTAGTATTCTGTTTAGTGTTTTTCGTGAATATAGATCACTCTTATGAAAGATCTCGCATAAGTTTTGATTTCCTGTAGATTGCTATTCTTATTTTTCAATCAGGCTCTCTGTATTTTTATGTGAGACTGTTGGATACTCTTGAAGATTTACATTACTTCTGTGGTCCGTGTCAAGGTTAGATAGTTAGTTATTTAGAATTGAATAAGAGGTCGGATTCTTCGTTTCTTAGGAAGAAAGAGTTTTTTCTTACTACAATTATTTCCTCAACATGTGTTTAACTAATTAATCTAGCTCTGGAAAAGAGGTCCTCGTATTGTAAGGAGTGCAGATATCAATATAAAAAACTTAATCCATTTCCATTTCCTAAAAAATCTATCAGGTATTGAATGAATACGATATGAGTATCAATGATTGCTAAAATTAGCTTAGGGTGAAATTTCAAGACCGAATCCTCAAGGATATCCCAAGAGGTTTCGGACTAGACCATGAAGATGACAAATCTTGTGAACTAGAGTTGATGTATCTTTCTAGTTACAACCTGACTTCAATTATTCGAAAGACTGTTACTTGAATACCACAAGTCCAAAATTGCTGTGATTCCAGTTAGTAACTGTTAGAATATTGGAACAATAGCTCCAGATAAAATTGTAGTCACTTTAGAAGCTCTTTTTTTGCTCTAGTTGAGATCAGGTAGAGCGCTCTATCTCATATTCCAGATACACCTGACAACAATGCTCCTTGTATTGTGAAAAACACCTAGTTTTCAGCTTCAAGCATTATCACCAACTACATTGTCCTCACATTGATATTTCGCACAACGACATAAGTTCTTGTGATTATGTTCTATGAGAATCACCCGTAAGATTCACTTCATTTCAGTATTTCCTAGTGGAGAGGCACGCTCAAGGACACCTCAAGGATCAAAATTTCAAACACATAACTTTTGACACAATGCTCAGATTTCATCGTACTACACTTCATCCTTCTCGGCTCGTCACGACGGTTCAAAATCATGCATAATAAGTCAAATTCGGTCGAAAAATGGAAAATTTATTGTTGAGTGTACTTAAGCCCATATTCCAATACACAAAAAATGACCAATTTCTATATTCAAAGTTGCATGTCTTGTAAAATACTTCTGATAAAATTTCCAAATCTAGTGAGAATGTGAAAATTGTCCCCCTCTACCCACTTCAATAAATAATACTTTCGATTCCAAAACAATTTGGAAGTTGAGATTTTAAAAATGGCGATTTCAGTTTTTACATTTTTTTCGTAAGTTTACTGTTAATCAAGAGTTTCTAAAATGAGTCTGATAAATCATAGAAACTTACGATTGATTACAAATTGTAGATAAATTCATCCTCTACGAGCTCAGTTGCCTAAAATCTATCTTGAATCACTTTTCGCTATCATAGAACTGCCAAAACCGTTAATATGAGAAAAATATCTACAATTTCCGGA
This sequence comes from Nilaparvata lugens, assembly GCF_014356525.2. Classification (NCBI taxonomy): domain Eukaryota; kingdom Metazoa; phylum Arthropoda; class Insecta; order Hemiptera; family Delphacidae; genus Nilaparvata; species Nilaparvata lugens. Next base: position 49,123,548 of record NC_052518.1, read on the forward strand.
TTTTTTTCAACAATCAAATCTCACTTTAAGAACATATTTTTCCATGAATTGCTCACAGCAGATGAAATAGAAAATTCTATTGTACATTTCAAGATCATGTAATAATTTTTATAATAAGGGGTTACCGAGAATACCGAGATACATAGCTTTGAATATAGAAATTGGCCATTTTTTATGTATTGAATATGTGCTTAAGTACCTACACTCAACAATAAATCTTCTATTTTTTGACCGAATTATGATGCATGATTTTGAACCGCCTCGGCGAGCCGAGAAGAAAGAAGTGTAGTACGATGAAATCTGAGCATTGTGATTCTTACCCATGAACTTATGTCATTGTGCAAAATATCAATGTAGGGACAAAGTAGATGGTGATGATGGTTGAAGCTGAAAATTAGGTGTTTTTCTCAATACAAGGAGCATTGTTGTCAGGTGTACCTGGAAATCTATATGACATAGAGCGCTCTACCTGATCTCAGATTGTATAGCACAAAAATACGCCTAGAGGGATTTTGAAATATACATCTAAATTGTAACAATCGGATGATATTGTTGATAAAACTAAACAAATCAAATTCATCAAAATTGATTTTTCTTCAAATTTCAATCATTTTTGAAAATTATTAACTAAGTACTCATTGGAGATAGGGAGTTCCGAGTGATCTCATTTTTTCAGAATTTTATAATCTGGGAGAGATTTGGCAGAAATAGCTGAAAACTGGAAAATGAGCCGAAAATACGAGATTTTTGGGCTATTCTGTATCTAGCACAAGGAAATCTTGCATGAAGAAATTGGTTCTGGACTCCTCTTATGTACCCAAATAATATATTAAAAAATCAGAACTACAATATAAATTGCAAGCACACCCCCTTTTTTATGTCTATATTGACTGGACTAATAGTATCATCCATAAAAACGTAGGGCGATAAACGATGTTTAAAAACATCAATGTTTACTGTTCGATGTTTTTCACTTATCGATGTTAGGATGAAAAAAACATCGATGTTTTGTCTTTCGATACCCATCCCTAATATATATATATATATATATATATATATATATATATATATTGGTCTGGCCAGAGAATTCGAACTGTAGCGCCAAAATGCCAGACTGGTTCTGCTAATAGCAGAGAGACATGTTCATGGACGACTTAGTCACATCTGTCGCCACAGAGTCAGAGGCCGCGGAGCTGTATCGTCAGTCCAAGCAGCTGTTTGAGGGAGGAGGTTTCTCGCTCACAAAGTGGACTTCAAATTCACCATCAATGTTGGAGAAATTCTCGGAGGAAGAGAAATCGTTTTCGTACAAGGATTTCGAAGCAGACAACTCCTTGGCTATCTTGGGATTGAATTGGCAACTTAGTACTGATCTGTTTCAGTTGTCAGTCAAGAGTGGTGAGGTCATCGCTACTAAGCGTTCTATTCTGTCAGTGATGGCTCGTATATATGATCCACTTGGTCTCTTGTCACCGTTTACATTATTTCTAAAATGTCTTGTCCAGAAACTGTGGAAATTAGGAGTGGATTGGGATGAGAAGCCGCCTGAGTCTATATGCACTCTTTGGGAGAATTGTCAAAAAGAGTTGCCTCTATTGTTGAAATTTGCTGTTCCACGTCACGTTGGTTTGTTTCAGGATTCTCACATCAGTTTGATTGGTTTTTGTGATGCATCATTGTCTGGTTATGGTGCAGTTAGCTATGTGAAGTCGCAGAAGGAGAGCGAGGAGCCAAGAGTTGTATTATTGTGTTCAAAGTCCAAGGTAGCACCATCTAAAGTTGTTTCAATACCTCGTTTGGAGTTGTGTGCGGCACTCTTGTTGGCAGAACTCATGAATTCAGTAGTCACTATTATTAGTGAACGTTGTCATGTGTCTCGTATTGTCGCACTCTCTGATTCTACAGTCACCTTGTGTTGGATTAATGCTCCATCCGCGAAATGGCAAACTTTTGTTGGTAATCGCGTAGCAAAAATACAGGATTCTTGTATACAGGAGTGGATGCATGTTGCCGGAATTGAAAATCCCGCGGACTGTTTGTCTAGAGGTTTATCACCAGTTGAGCTTGTGAACTTTCCGTTGTGGCTCTCAGGTCCATCATGGATAGAAGAGGATGAATGCGATTGGCCCATCCAAACTGGAATGGAAGAGGTAGTGGATCCACCGGAGGCGAAAAAACCGTCAGTGTTGACAGTCACAAAATCTCCTGATTGTAACAGCAATGCAATATATTCATTGATTGGTCGTTGTTCAGATTATGGTCGTCTTTTGAGAATTGTAATTCTTCTCCAAAAATTCTTACGAATCTTACCCCAATCAGAAGAATCGGATTTTGATGTTGCTGAGAGGTATCTATGTAAAGTGGTACAGAAGATACATTTTTCATCTGAATTTGTGCAATTAGAGAAGGGAGAGGATTGTTCTATGCACCTACGTCGCCTGTCTCCATTCATTGATAGAGGTGTGATTCGCGTCGGCAGTCGTTTGTCTCATGCTGGACTGGAATTTGAGACTTGTCATCAGATGATCTTACCAAAATCCGACACTTTCGTATCGATGTTGATTGATTATCATCACAAGAAGAATTGTCATGCTGGACCTTCGTTATTGTTGTCCTTGATCAGACAGAAATTCTGGATACTGTCTGCTCGCTCTATTATTCGTATTTGTGTCTTTAAATATAATCGTTGTTTCCATATTCGACCTAGTAACAAAATTATATCCACTCCCAACTCAATAGTTGTTGTGCATGTTGCATTTTTTCCTTGTGTTGTTTTTTGGTGTTGGTGTTTTTGTTCTTTTTGGCATGTCTGGATTTTTTCCTTTCTGTGTTTTTTTTTAGTTTTTGTAACTTGGCTGAAAAATAGTTTTTCAGAGGCGGGGGTATGGTCTGGCCAGAGAATTCGAACTGTAGCGCCAAAATGCCAGACTGCTTCTGCGAATAGCGGGCTTGTGTTTGCGCCGGCGCAAACCGTCCTGCTTGCTTGGCATTCTGGATGTTTTTTGTGAGTTGTCCTAGTTCAGTCTGTCTTGTCTTGTCACCCTGTTGTCTTGTTGCAAGACCGAATTTTGTATTTTGTCATGTAATTTCGATCAGAAATTTCTTGTAAATAATTGTTTGAGTGTAGTGTGTGTGAATTATGAATATAACAGCGTAAATAGTATTGAATTGAATTAATTTGAATCGGATTTGAATTTATAAAGAATCCAGTTTGAGCTTTGTTTGAAACACAGTGTATGACCTGCAAGTTGAACACAGAATCAATGCGAAAAGGCAGCCCGGAAGCAAACCTTTCTTTTCCCCGATTTTATCCCACCCTGAATCTGATCAAAACACCTAATAAAGGCTTCGAAGGGCAAGTAGACAAGATTGGATTAAATCTGGTGAGTTTTTGCTCTTTTTTATTGTTCATTAATGCAGAGTTTGACTGTACAAATAACCTGGTTCAAATTGAAGATTAAATTTTGCTCCTTGTTTGTATTTGATTATTTGAATAGTAAATTACAGTCCTCTGGTAGCTCTAGCCTGAGCTTTGTTCAGAACATTTCTTGATCCTGCCAGGCCGGAATGAATTTAAATTTGTAATTTGTTGATTAATTCACACACATTGGATTTAAGCAGTTTCGTATTTGTCCAATGTTGGCATGTTGAGAATGGTCTGATCTATGCTCAACTTAAGTTTGTTGTAGCCTTGTTCTAGAGCAAGGTTTCTTGTCAATTTGTATTTGTCTGAAATTAAATTTATTTCAGTTAAAATTGTAATTTTCCTGAAACTAGGCTCATTGTGCTCTTTTTCGGGAATTTGTTTGTTGGAATTTGTATTGTTCATTTTGTTATACATGTTAGTGAAGGTTAATCACAGCATGATTTTGTTTGTTCAATTCAACAAGTTATTGTTTGTTTGTGAGTTGTTGGAAGAACATTATCTAATCATATAGTTTTGTCTTCAGCAGTAACTTATCTTGTGAATTGATAATCAAAGTTTAACTTTGATAACTTACTAGTCGTGATTCTTCCTTTCATCTAGTTTTGAACTCATTCTTGTTTTATTGTCTGTTGTTTGTATTGTCGGGGCTGAATTGTTTCGTGTATGAGTTCAAGATGGAGGAAAAATTACAGAAACAAATCAGGGTTCATCGCGCTAAACTGGAACAATTGTATGCCAGATTGCAAAGGATTTATGAACTGTCTAGAAATGTCTCTGATCCAAAAGTTGCTGAGCAATTTTCAATCTTGTATCCTCGGGTGTCTCAGACCATTTCGGATTATGAAAAGACAGAATTGGTGGTTAATGAGTTGGAACTTGAGTTGAATAAAGATCATGTTGTAGCATTCAACGACTCACACCTAGATCTGTTTCAGTATATTGTAGTAGCGGCTAACACTCTCAAACAGAAAGAGGCGACTGATGCTATTGCTCAATCTTCGGCAGCTACAGCAGCTAGTACACAGCCGGTCGTGTCCGAGTCGGTACTGCCTAAAATCGACCTTCCGAAATTTGATGGGAACCAGACTCAATGGTCGGTGTTTTATGAACTATTTAAGGCATTGGTACATGACAACAAGAGTTTGAACGATCAGCAGAAGGTACAATATCTTGTAAGTAGACTTACTGGACAAGCAGCAAATATTTGTTGTCATTTGCCACCATTGGCTAACAATTATCAAATAATTTGGCAGGCATTATTGACCTGCTATAACGATCCACGGGCACAAGCCAATGCCTATTTCAAACAAATTTTTGAATCTCGTCCAATAAAATCAGAATCAAAGGCAGGTTGTATTGCGATTTTGGATGGGTTTTGCAGTTCAATCAATGCAGTGAAGAGATTGCGACTCACTGATTTGTCAGACTCGATATTCCTCTATCATGGCTTGAGATTGCTGGATCCAAGTTCTCGTAGAAATTTTGAATCGGCCGTCCGTGACAAGGCTATGCCAACTTATACCGATTATGTCAAATTCATTGAAAAACAAATTAAGACTCTTCCTTCTGATGAGAAACAGACTGAATCGTTTAATATGAGGCAAAAAAGGATAATAAATCAAAGGTGTTTGTGGTTCAATCTAATGATTCATCTAACGATGCATCTAGTAAAAAGCCCAATTGTCTGAAGTGCTCAAAACCAGGTCATCGGTTAGTAGATTGTGCAAGTTTCTTGAAAATGACTCCTTAGGATCGTTATTGTTTGCTTAAAGGAAAGTTTTGTTGTTTTCGTTGTCTCGATGTGGATCATTTGAGTAGAAATTGTCGTAGAAAAACTCAGTGTGCTCAATGTCGAGAATCACATCATTCTTTATTGCACTTTCCCAGATCAAGTTCCAATGAAGGTGTCCTTGTGTCCTTGTGTCCTTGTCGAACTCCAAGGCAGGTGGCACATCACCTATTAGTAGTTGTTCTACATCCAACGATGTAAAAAATTCGACCGTTTTGTTGTCGACCGTCACTGCACATGTTCGAGATTGTAATGATCAGCTTTGTGATGTTCGTTTCTTGGTTGACACCGGGAGTCAGTGTCATTTTGTTACAGCCAAATTGTGTTGGCGTTTGAGACTACCATTCCAGCCCATGAAAACCGTGGTTCGTGGATTCGGTGGTGGTACTAGTGAAGTTCGAGGTCGTACTTGTGTGTTGATTCAGTCGAAGTTGGATCCTACCGTCAAGTTTTCGATGGATGCCACAGTGGTAGATAAGATCATCGACAAGTTGCCTTCTTGTGAAATCAACAGATCCAAACTTCATCATCTTGAAAATCTCACACTGGCTGACGACAAATTCTACCTTCCTAGTAGAATAGATGGCATCATTGGTGCGGAGTTAGTTCCTCACTTGCTACGTGGGAGTCCTAGTACAGGTGAATCACATGAATTGATGACTGTTGATAGTGTCTTTGGTCACATTCTGATGGGGAGAGCACCGATTCTCACTTCAACAACGAATGTGTCGAATTGTTTTACAGCCATCTGTAGTCCATTCGTTAGTAGTCCATCATTGGATAGTTTTGTGGACCGTTTTTGGGAGTTGGAATCGTGCCCTGCACTAAGCTGTCAACTGAAACCGGAAGAGTTGGAGTGTGAGGTAAATTTTTGGAAGTCTGTACATCGTGTGAATTCTGGTCGTTTTGTTGTTGCCTTGTCATTTGCGGAGCCGCCCAGCAGCTTGGGAGATTCGTATGCTGTCGCCGAACGCAGACTGCTGACTTTGGAGAGACGACTAGAGCTTGACAGCAATACTCGTATTTCATATCATGAAATATTGATCGATTACCTACGTCAGGGTCACATGTCGTTTGTAGCAGATCAGACAGACCAAGGTGGCTACTACATACTGCATCACGCCATCGTGAAAGCAAGCAGCACTACCACACTCATCCGAATTGTATTTGATGCTGGTTCGAGAACATCATCGGGTTTGTCATTGAACCAGGTTCTTCATGCTGGTCCCAAATTGCAGACTGACATTTTTGTTTTGTTAGTTAATTTTCGTTTGTTCCCAATCGCACTAACTGCTGACATTAAACAAATGTATCGACAGATATTAGTGGAGGATTCCTGCCATCGTTATCAGCGTGTATTGTGGAGATTTTCGCCGGAGGATCCGATCGAAATTTATCAGCTCAATTGTGTTGTTTTTGGTGATTCAAGCTCTCCATATTTGGCGCTTCGCACCGCCCACCAGCTTGTAGAGGAGGATGGAAATCGTTTTCCAGCAGCCAAGGCAAGGATACCAAGAGACATGTTCATGGACGACTTAGTCACATCTGTCACCACAGAGTCAGAGGCCGTGGAGCTGTATCGTCAGTCCAAGCAGCTGTTTGAGGGAGGAGGTTTCTCGCTCACAAAGTGGACTTCAAATTCACCATCAATGTTGGAGAAATTCTCGGAGGAAGAGAAATCGTTTTCGTACAAGGATTTCGGAGCAGACACCTTGGCTATCTTGGGATTGAATTGGCAACCTAGTACTGATCTGTTTCAGTTTTCAGTCAAGAGTGGTGAGGTCATCGCTACTAAGCATTCTATTCTGTCAGTGATGGCTCATATCTATGATCCACTTGGTCTCTTGTCACCGTTTACATCATCTCTAAAATGTCTTGTCCAGAAACTGTGGAAATTAGGAGTGGATTGGGACGAGAAGCCGCCTGAGTCTATATGCACTCTTTGGGAGAAATGTCAAAAAGAGTTGCCTCTATTGTTGAAATTTGCTGTTCCACGTCACATTGGTTTGTTCCAGGATTCTCACATCAGTTTGATTGGTTTTTGTGATGCATCATTATCTGGTTATGGTGCAGTTATCTATGTGAAGTCGCAGAAGGAGAGCGAGGAGCCAAGAGTTGTATTATTGTGTTCAAAGTCCAAGGTAGCACCATCTAAAGTTGTTTCAATACCTCGTTTGGAGTTGTGTGCGGCACTCTTGTTGGCAGAACTCATGAATTCAGTAGTCACTATTATTAGTGAACCTTGTCATGTGTCTCGTATTGTCGCACTCTCTGATTCTACAGTCACCTTGTGTTGGATTAATGCTCCATCCGCGAAATGGCAAACTTTTGTTGGTAATCGCGTAGCAAAAATACAGGATTCTTGTATACAGGAGTGGATGCATGTTGCTGGAATTGAAAATCCCGCGGACTGTTTGTCTAGAGGTTTACACCAGTTGAGCTTGTGAACTTTCCGTTGTGGCTCTCAGGTCCATCATGGATAGAAGAGGACGAATGCGATTGGCCCATCCAAACTGAAATGGAAGAGGTAGTGGATCCACCGGAGGCGAAAAAACCGTCAGTGTTGACAGTCACAAAATCTCCTGATTGTAACAGCAATGCAATATATTCATTGATTGGTCGTTGTTCAGATTATGGTCGTCTTTTGAGAATTGTAATTCTTCTCCAAAAATTCTTACGAATCTTACCCCAATCAGAAGAATCAGATTTCGATGTTGCTGAGAGGTATCTATGTAAAGTGGTACAGAAAATACATTTTTCATTTGAATTTGTGCAATTAGAGAAGGGAGAGGATTGTTCTATGCGCCTACGTCGCCTGTCTCCATTCATTGATAGAGGTGTGATTCGCGTCGGCAGTCGTTTGTCTCATGCTGGACTGGAATTTGAGACTTGTCATCAGATGATCTTACCAAAATCCGACACTTTCGTATTGATGTTGATTGATTATCATCACAAGAAGAATTGTCATGCTGGACCTTCGTTATTGTTGTCCTTGATCAGACAGAAATTCTGGATACTGTCTGCTCGCTCTATTATTCGTATTTGTGTCTTTAAATGTAATCGTTGTTTCCGTATTCGACCTAGTAACAAAATTATATCCACTCCCAACTCAATAGTTGTTGTGCTTGCATTTTTTCCTTGTGTTGGTGTGTGGTGTGTGTGTGTGTGTATGTGTGTATGTGTGTGTGTGTGTGTGTGTGTGTGTGTGTGTGTGTGTGTGTGATATTGATTTGTTTGTTACGAAAATGAACTAGATGACCACTTTTGTCTAGCCTGGATCGACCATTGGGTAGAATTCGTAGAGAATGTGGTCTTGTACACCATTTGTAAATGATCCATGAACTATATCACACAGTATACGTCCAACATTCAGTCTATCCAATTTCAGCGCTGTGTCACTCTTTGCTTCTACATTAGGCTGTATAATTGTAGTACTTTTGACACCCAACAGTTTTCCCATAGAGTCATCTGAAGTAAATCTTAATTGACAATCACACTTGAAAGAACATTTCATCATTGAAGTGTCCAGTGCAAGCTGTAATATTTAACACCATGCTCTTTCAATCTAGACTTCAATAAATCTTTTATTGTTTGAAATTCGAAACTACCTTCTGGAAGAAATATACTTTGCCATTGTTTTTCTGTGGTGACAGTGGTGGTGGTGTTGGTGGTGGTGGTGGTGGTGTCATCTTGTTTATCTTCTCTATCCTTTTTCTTTTCCACATCTCCTCCTTTTCCACCACCACCTATGGTTGGTATTGGTGGCGATGGTGTTTTTGAAGGTAGATTCCATAGAGAATAACTATCCACCATACCAATACCGAGAATCTCATCTTGTGTGAGTTCTACTCAATCAGTAGTAGTAGTAGTACTAGTACTAGTATCAGTATCCCTTTTCTGTTTTTGCTTATTTGTTGAAAATTCCAACCTATTGTTATAATCAACTTCAACAATTGGTATTGAGTTATTGCATTTATAACTGAGCAATCCCAACTCCCAACCCCCACCATTGATTCCTTCATCTCTAGTATCTATTGGCGGATAAAATTTGCTTATTAATATTGATTGGTTTCCACCAAAACATAGCATCTTGCTATCTCAAAGTAAACTCACCTAATGACAAACACAAACAAGATAAACATTGAGTTTTATATTCAAGGATATTGCAAAAAAGAAATCAATAGTGAGTGAGGAGAGTCACTGTCACTCTCTCTCTCTCTTACTTATTCTAAAATAGAATAGGTAGTTTCTAAAATGAAAAAGATGGGTTAAACACACACTTTATTTTATTCATTTTTTAAAAACTTACATAAAATTGTGGTTACAAGAAATGAGTGCCATATATTTCATCTACAAGAAATTTCAAACATAAGTGCGCACAAATGTGAGAGTAAACATTCTCTTGTTTACGTTCAAAATTGTATTCTATTGTTGTGGCCGGTGTTTGGCCATGATGCATATAGTCTATAAACTCTTGTGGTGGTCTAAGATTGCCTAAAGCGTCAAAGTAGTGGGCAACATTGTCCTTTTTCTTTACATAGCACACCCAATGTTTACCATGTCCACCTAATTTATCAAGATTAATACACCCACACTCTTGAATTAGTGGTCCATATGGAGGTAGTGATTACACATAAAGACACCGCGAAAGTTTATCAATCGTAAAATACAGGCGTATTTGTAGAGATCTGCATTGCTAAGTGCTCTATCTGGTAAGGCTTTTATTGTTGTCTTTAATGCCGATGATGATGAGTTATCTGTCGTGCTTCTCCTCCTCCTTTTCTTCTGCTGCTGCCTCTTCCTCTCACCATGTATGGCTGTAACTGTGGTTGACATCTCAAAAAGATTCCTTGGCCTGTCATTTTCCTCCAACTCCTCCTCCTCAGTCTCGCGATACCTCCCTCCAAAAGTTGATTTTGCCTTTATTATATTGGTTACAGCTAATGCCACTGCTTTTCCCAATAGACCAGCATCTGAAGATGTTACTCTGCTCCAAGCACGCTCGCCAACTCTCTGTCAGCTACCACTCTGCTTGCTGTATCACTGTTTGTTGCATACGCAATATTGTGTTTCTTGCAAGCTTCATCCAATTTATTTACACCAGGATCATTTCTCGCTAATCTTTTAGCTAATTTTGTCCCTGGTCGGCAGTAGTTGTAGCCTGCAAATTTTTTTTAAAAAGCATTCCACTAAAATTATTGTATCTAGATTTTTTTTGGTGTCTGCAGCTTATCATGCACTTTGCTGTATGCTTTTTTGAAAATAGTTTAAGATTTTTTTATTTAGTTACCTGGTATGTGGAGTTCCAGGGGGAGTAAATCAATAGATTTATTTATAACACTTCCAACTGCTCCGGAAATATCGCTCAAAATTCCATGCCCTTTTTTCGATTGACTTTTTCTCCCACTTGTAGTAGTAGTAGTACTCAATGTCTTCCCCTTTCCAAAGACAGCCATCGAATGGTTTGGTCCCAACAAAAGGTGCTGTATTTATTGCATTCTGCAAATGAGTCTTTCTTTTATAGCTTCTTGATGAAAAGTATTGAGTGCCAATTCCTTTGAAATTGCATCAGCAATAATTGCGAACGCAGACACTGTAATTTCTCTCACTCTTTCCATTAGTGTTTCGCTAACCAACAGTGATTCAATTAATTCTTCTCTCATTAATTGTGCAGTTATTGATGATGATGTAAATTGCTCAAGTGCTTGTTTAATCAACTGTTTACACATATTGACATTGATAGCATCTCTATCATTATGTGGATTACCAACATTAATAACTCTTCTGCCTCGAATATTTATGTTTCCAACCGGATCCATTTTTAATTGTTGGCTTCAACCACCACTGTTGCTCAAGTAGTTGTTGTTGTTGATTATACAATGACAACGAAGTAAATACTGAGCACTAGACCTCATTTCATCATGAAAGCCACCAACTAACTGAACACATATCCACCAAATCGTGTCTTATTCTTTGGAAAATTGCAAATAACCACCACCACCACCACCACTATTCCCCCACCACCTCCACTACCTCCTCCCCCACCTCACTTAAATTGGAGCTGGTGCAATGCCCTCTATATATCCATTTTCAATTAGTTCCTCTAAAATCAAATTGATTTTGTTTTTGATGACCAGTATTGCCAACTGCATGTGATTCATCAAGCAGGTGAAGTCTATCGACCAACTCATTAGGATCATTCCAGTAAATGTAGTTGATGAATATATTTCTATCATTGCCGCTGTTTGGTACAATATTGAACAGAGTTTTCAATCCTTGACCTTGTACTTTCTTTTGCAACAATGGAGTAGTAGTAGTAGTGGAGGGTGTACGAGGAGCTGATAATGATCATAGTGGTGTTTGAGAAAGAGGATTTTCCAGCAGGTTAGATCCGTCAGTTGTTGTTGTTGTTGTTGGTTTCTTTGGAGTAGTACATAATCGAGTTGTAGTATTTTTTTTATTATAGCCTTATACTTTGGTTTATTGTAATTATCAGTGATAATTATGTCAGTACAATAGCCTTTTCTATAGACATTTGTCCAAATTAGAATTTGTCTGTAAATGCGTTTATCTTTTCCAGTCACTCTAAATATGTAGGGATTTTTCATGAAAATTAACTTGCACAGGCCTTGTGTGACTGGATATTTCCGAATTCCTTTACCAGCTTCTACATCACCTTTTGGATCACTTAGCATTATTTCATTGCCATCCTTGTCAAATGTCATTACTCCACTACCCAAGAAATAATTCCCACTAATTGGTTTGATTTGTGGCCCAAAATGTTGATCAACTTCCTGATCTTTTTTCAACCATTTCAAAATACAACTGCCCAATATAGTCTTTTCGGAAAGTGTCATTTGTGATACACATAGCATAGATTCCTCATCATCCTGTGCCATCTCCTCCTCTTCCTCCTCATCATCCTCTTTTTCATCCTCTGCCTCCTCCTCCTCCTCCTTCTCCTCATCCTCCTCTGCCTCCTTCTCTTCTTCACTAGTTTTATTGACATTGTCATCGGCTTGCATCAAACGTCTCAAATGTAATGTAGATACTGAAGCAGTCAAAGACCTATTCTCCTCATGCTCCGCCTCCTCCTCCTTCTTTGCCTCCTCACCACCTACCTTCACACCACTGTCACTTTTCTTCAAAATTGAAGGTAGAAGGGAAGTAGATGAAAAGCTGTGTTTACATTTTCCAATGTGCGATTGAGATAGCAGTGTAGAAGAGTGGTGTTGGTGATAGTAATTTGTTGTTTCGGGTGGATATAGCAATTGCTGATGTTGAATTGATGATGCAGCTGCTGATGTGTTTCCACTACGGTTGAGAATCAGATTTGTAATATCCTTGAGTGGTTGCATTTGTTTAGTGTCTTGTTCATCACTTAAAGATAAATCTTGCATTTGTGCTTTATGTTTATGTTTTATATAACGTTTCAGCTTACTGTGGAAGTTGACAAATTGTTTACATCCATACTCCTCTTCTTCTTCTTCTTCTCCTTCTTCTTCTTCTTCTTCTTCTTCTTCTTCTTCTTCTTCTTCTTCTTCTTCTTCTTCTTCTCTTCTTCTTCTTCTTCTTCTTCTTCTTCTTCTTCTTCTTCTTCTTCTTCTTCTTCTTCTTCTTCTTCTTCTTCTTCTTCTTCTTCTTCTTCTTTCTCTTCTTCTTCTTCTTCTTCTTCTTCTTCTTCTTCTTCTTCTTCTTCTCTTCTTCTCTTCTTCTTCTTCTTCTTCTTCTTCTTCTTCTTCTTCTTCTTCTTCTTCTTCTTCTTCTTCTCTTCTTCTTCTTCTTCTTCTTCTTCTTCTTTCTTCTTCTCTTCTTCTTCTTCTTCTTCTTCTTCTTCTTCTGCTTCTTCTTCTTCTTCTTCTTCTTCTTCTTCTTCTTCTTCTTCTTCTTCTTCTTCTTCTTCTTCTTCTTCTTTCTCTTCTTCTTTTCTCTTCTTCTTCTTCTTCTTCTTCTTCTTCTTCTTCTTCTTCTCTTCTCTCTTCTTCTTTCTTCTCTTCTTCTTCTTCTTCTTCTTCTTCTTCTTCTTCTTCTTCTTCTCTTCTTCTTCTTCTCTTCTTCTTCTTCTTCTTCTTCGTCTTCTTCTTCTTCTTCTTCTTCTTCTTCTTCTTCTTCTTCTTCTTCTTCTTCTTCTTCTTCTTCTTCTCTTCTCTCTTCTTCTTCTTCTTCTTCTTCTTCTTCTTCTTCTTCTTCTTCTTCTTCTTCTTCTTCTTCTTCTTCTTCTCTTCTTCTTCTTCTTCTTCTTCTTCGTCTTCTTCTTCTTCTTCTTCTTCTTCTTCTTCTTCTTCTTCTTCTTCTTCTTCTTCTCTTCTTCTCTTCTTCTTCTTCTTCTTCTTCTTCTTCTTCTTCTTCTTCTTCTTCTTCTCTTCTTCTTCTCTTCTTCTTCTTCTTCTTCTTCTCTTCTTCTTCTTCTTCTTCTTCTTCTTCTTCTTCTTCTTCTTCTTCTTCTCGCCAGTCTTCATACTTATGTTGCTGATACCAGCTACAAAGACATCATCACTTCCCTCCATTGCAATAACTGACAGTAGACTGAATTTATTTCAGTTGTGCACTGACTAAAAAGGCGTCGAAACCCAGTCTGTAGCGTCCATTATACTTGCCAGATGTACAGTCAATAACTAGAAATGCATGCGCGGATGATGACCATATATTATCACACATGGTTTGAAATTTGTCCAGTGACATATCACCATTGCATACATGATCTCTATACAAGGGTTTTGCATTCAACTTGTCCTGTTGAAACACAATTAGAAAATTGGCGTTGTCTCTTATCAATTGTTTTGGTATATGGCTGTAGGTTTGTGCCAAATGAAAACAATCCACATTGCTGTGTCTCCCTGTTGTGAAGTACCGCCATATAGCATCTTGTTGTTCACATATGATCACAATATATGTCGAACATAATTATAGAGTTGGGCGGCAGCTTGTTGGGTGGTGGAATTTCATCACTTGTGTCACACTCTGTATAGTTGAGCTCTGGTTCAAGACCATTCATTACGACACGTAAAAATTCGGACCACAGCCCGATGGTCCACATATAATGCATCTCACATGATTCGGAAATAGAGAACTGTGTCATAGTTGTCTCTTTCCCTGTTGTTGTTGTTTCAAATTCCTACTAACAATACAATCAAAATCGATAACTGGAAGCTTTTGTTTAGTTTCAACAAGTTTGAGTACAGTATTTCTCCATTTACTCTTTCTTCCACTACCTCCTCTACCTCCTCCACCTCCTCCTCCTCCTCTTCTCATTTCCCTCATATCAGATCTGAACAATTGATCCAAGAGTTGTAACTACTACTGTAACCTTTCCAACTGACCATTAGCTTATTACCAAGTCTCTTTATAACTTTATCGATTTCAAACACTTTGGGCACACTGGTCTTCAACAGTCCCTCAGCATAGAATCCTCCTTCAATAGGCTGTTTATGATAGTCTTCCAATTCTTAGGTAACAGGTAGTGTTGGTCTTACATGTGTGACTGTAAACAGTTCGTTTGTCCAATTTGGCAGGTAGCCCTTGTCAAAAATCATTTTATACTTGTTTATATGAACTCTGTTGCTGAGCTCGATCTTCTGCCAGTGTCCCAGATAGAAGTTTGACACCACCACCGCTTTTCTTGACAGTTTTTGATGAAATTTACATCGATTTTCAGCCATTTTGTCCAACAGTTGGCGCTCATGTTTTACATCGACAGGCCACATTCCAATTGTTCTATGCACTTTTTCATTGTATTTGGAAACTAGCCAATCGATGATGTCTATCCACTCGTAGGTCCCCCGTTCGGTAAACATTGTCCTAATTGACTGTTTCAATGTTCTATTGAATCTTTCAATAATCAAAGCTTTCTCATCAGAATAGCTGGTATTGATATTATAGCATTTCATAAGACTGTCAAACTTTGAGTTTATAAATTCTTTTCCACTGTCAGTTTGAAGGTTGTGTGTGCTGTCATATCTATTGAGTATAGGACGAAATGCGTCAACTATCTCATTGGCTGATTAATTTCTAATTGGTACCATGTGTGCAAACTTACTCAGACAATTTATTATTGTTAGAATGTATTTGTAGCCTTTGTTGTGACGAGAATATGGAATCATTTCAACCAAGTTGGCTTGTAGTAAATCTTTTAGTCCCTTCAGTGTCACTTGTCTTGTAGGATAGTTTTTCAAAGCCGGTCTGTGTAGTTCCTTGGCTATAGCAGTTTTTTCATTATCAGCCCACTTTTTTTTGTTCTGCATCTTCTTCTCTTCCTTCATTGTGAAAACTCTCCTCTTCTCAGCACACCACCACCACCACCACTCAGTTGTTTCCACTTAAACACACTCAAACACAAAATGGTTTAGAAATGTATATTACCTTTATATTTATAAAAAAAAGACTATATCAAGTAAATATTTATAATAACCCACGCATATAGTTCTGGGTCAATGGCTTCTACCATTTCACAATATGTCCGACTTGTAGGAAAATCGATAACTAATCCTTGTCCATTATTGAAAGGTTGAATACTAGTGGCATGATAGAAAGTATTGCTCATTATGCTGAGGAAATTCTCTGGAGAACCAAATGGTTGATGTAGAGTAGGGTGAAGATGTGGTGTACACCTCCTCCTCTTCTTCTTCTTCATCTTCTGTGATATTATTAAACTGCACCTCCTTACAGTATGAATCACAACTCAAAACTGAACTGTTTACAATTGCTTTGAGAAATTCTTTAAATGGGAATGAGTCATGCAGACATGTGCACATGTCATATGTTCCAATTGTGCATGTCATTACAATTTACTCGAGAACAGAGAAATGATTCCAGTTTGAAACCGCCAGCAACAGCCAATAGTATTAGTAAATATAATTAGTAAACCAAGAGTCAATAGTATTGAGGATAGTGGCTATACTGTCGACATCATCATCTTCTCCGACATTATCATTTTGAACTGATGATTGATGATCATGTTTATTATTATTGTGTAGATAGATCTTATCCAAAACACATTTACGAAAGAAAAACTTATTAGATTCATCGAGCCGGCCAATGGTTCGTAAACAAAGAAATCCATCAGTATAGTATTGATCCGCTAGTCTAGCTACACAAAATATAATGTGTAGTAATAACAAGAAGAACAATAGCAATGTTAATACAATGACTTTCATTGCTGTAATGTTTGAAAATTGACTAGTGGTGTTTGCTTTATACTAGAAATAAATTTGAGGTTAAGGAGGGTAAAAGAATATTTTTATGTAGGGGTTGATTATGCAACTCGCCTTACATATTTTCTGAGCATTTCATGCAAACATGGAAGATTGAAAATAGATTAATGAAAAACATTTGCAATTGGTAAGAGTTTGCAATTTGTATAGTGTTTGTTTGAAGTGACACTCTCTCACTCACTCAGTCACTGTTCACTCACACTCACTGTTTCACTCAGATTTCAAGGCTCTACTATTCATAGAACCAGTGGTGGAGCAAGACTGTGTGGTTCATTGTTAGTAGAACTACAAGCTATATTATGTAGGGGTTGATTATGCACCCTGCCTTACATATTTTCTGAGCGTTTCATGCAAACAAGGAAGATTGAAAATAAATTGATGGAAAAAATTTGCAATTGGTAAGAGGATAGTATAGTGTTAGTTTGATGTGACTCTCTCTCACTCTCTCACTCACTCAGTCACTGTACACTCGCACTCACACTCACACTCACTGTTTCACTCAGCTTTCAAGGCTCTACTATTCATAGAACCAGTGGTGGAGCGAGACTGTGTAAGGTTCATTGTTAGTAGAACTACAAGCTATTTCCACTATGGAGAAGCACTAGATCACTTTGGTGTGTTCAGATGGGATAAGCTAATAAAAATGTCTAACCTTATACCTATGGAAATCAATAGTTGTAGGTAAATTGATAGCTGTTTGAGTGGAGTGGCTTCACATTACTTGTGAGGTATAGTGCCTGGGCAATGTTATTAACACTGCCAATTCTCAACTGAACTGGGGTTGTTCCTCTTTCTAGCGGAAATCAATGATAGGTTAGTCT
Source organism: Nilaparvata lugens (assembly GCF_014356525.2). Taxonomy (NCBI): domain Eukaryota; kingdom Metazoa; phylum Arthropoda; class Insecta; order Hemiptera; family Delphacidae; genus Nilaparvata; species Nilaparvata lugens. The sequence continues at coordinate 49,140,795 of NC_052518.1, forward strand.
TGACAGTTTACATGCCCGTGGAGTATTATGTCCAAGCAATGTGAACTAGAGTGCCAATTACAACTGAACTGAGTGTTCCACTTGTAGAAAATCAATAGTAGGTTTGACTAGACAGTAGGCACGCCCATGGGATATTATGTCCAAGCAATGTGATACACACTGGCAGTTACGATTGAACTGGGGTTGTTCCTCTCTAGGGAAAATCAATAGCAGGTTTGTCTTGACAGTTTACATGCCCGTGGGGTATTATGTCCAAGCAATGTAAACTATAGTGCCAATTACAACTGGACTGAGGTGTTCCTCTTTCCAGGGAAAATCAATAGTAGGTTTGTCTAGACAGTAGTCACACCCGTGGGGTGTTATTCCAGAGCAATGTAATCTATAGTGCCAATTACAACTGAACTGAGGTGTTCCTCTTTCTAGGGAAAATCAATAATAGTTCTTCTTGACAGTTTACATGCCTGTGGGATATTATGCCAGAGCAATGTAATCTATAGTGTCAGTAGTATAAAAAGGTGGGTTCTGGCACACAAGTGTGCCAGAACCCGCCTTCACCTCAAGGTCACCCAAGTCAACCAAACCTAATCTCAAGGTCACCCAAGTCAACCAAACCTAACCTCAAGGTCACCCAAGTCAACCAAACCTAACCTCAAGGTCACCCAAGTCAATCAAACCTAACCTCAAAAAAAAAATTAAAAAAAAATAGAATAAAAAAAATGAAAAAAAAAATTAAAAAAAAATTAAAAAAATATAAAAAAAAAATTAAAAAACAAATTGAAAAAACACATAAAATCGGGAATAATTGAAAATAAATAAATAAAAAAAAATTAAAAACACATAAAATCAGGAATAAATGGGAAAAGAAATTGAAAAAAAAAATAAAAAAAAATTAAATAGAAAATTTAAATAAAAAATAAAAAAAAAATTTTTTTTAATTAAAAAAAAAAAAAATTTTTAATTAAAAAAAATAAAAAAAATAAAAGAAAAATAAAAAAAATAAAATAAAAAAAAATTAAAAACACATAAAATCGGGAATAAATGAAAAAAAATTAAAAACACATAAAATCAGGAATAAATGAAAAAAAAACTCTGGGCTCTGAACTCTGAACTTGGGGCTCTGAACTCTGAACTCGGGGCTCAGAACTCTGAACTCAGGGCTCTGAATTCTGAACTCGGGGCTCTGAACTCGGGGTTCTGAACTCTATTTCTCTCTCTATCTCTTTTGAAGGCTGATCTTTCATCCTTGTCGAAAATCTTCTCATTCAACTAATATAATATAACTACCTAATTCTATTCTAATTCATCATCTGGCCAATACTTATAAAGGTTAATTCATGACTCTCATTCAACTCATTTATAAAATAACACATAATTATTACACAATATTATTCCACTGATATTTCTCTTATACTCAATTACTAAGATTACTCTTCTTTTTTCCATTTCACTTTTCTTCATATTCAGCTAGCTGAATTCTAAAAATAAAGCAGTTTAGAGTCTCGCTGCAGACAATTTCCTCTCATGTTTTATCAATAATTCAAATCAATAGTTCATTCTTGAAATCTATCTCATTATGATGATGAGCAGTTTAATGCCTTACCCATGGCATTTGTTTGTTTACTAATTATCCTGACTCCTCAATAATAAGAACAGTCTACTCGATCCAACTGTCCAATAATTATCAAGCTGTCATAACATAATTAGTTTCAACTTCTAATGCAAATTTCTACATCCATCGAAAGCATTACTCCTAGCTTGACTTCTAGTGAAATAAGGTGATCGTTCAACTATTCTACCTCTACCTGGAGGGTAGAGTGGGTCTTCTCTCTCATCCAACACGGGGCTAGGGAGATTTTCTTCTTCTTCCTCCTCGACATTTTCTTCAATATTTTCTACCACCTCTTCTCGTTCAATCTCTTCAACAAGTTCGTCATCCTCATCCTTGGGTGCATGATAATTGATGAACTCCTCATTCCTCCTATGATCGAGATCCTCATCATTCCCAGCTATGTCTTCTGACAATGGTTCATTTTCTTGTTCAAAAACCTCCATTTTCTTATAACATGGTTTCATCCTATTAATATGTACTATTACTCTTTTTCCATCCGATAAATTTATCATATAATTTACATCGGATAGCTTCTTACTAGCAACATAGGGTCCCTCCCAAGGAAGGTGGAATTTCGCTGAGTTTCCTGGTTTAACAGCTGGCTCTAACAGATACACTAAATCTCCTTCCTCAAAACTCTGAAGTTTTCTACTGAGATTGGCTTGCTTCATTCGTTTTTGCGCCGCTTGTATGGATCGTTCATTTGCTATTTTGTATGCTTCTGAGAATCTTTCCTTCAACTCTTTCAGATGAAACTCAGTAGTTTTTCCGTGAACCTCATCTGTTATGACACACGATCCTGGAAGCACTATTTCTCGTCCATATAGCATGAAATGAGGAGAATAACCGATAGATGCATGAGGTGTGGATCTGTATGCTATCAGGGCATAGGGCAACCAGGTGTCCCAATCAGTACCGTCTCTTTTTACAAAATGTTCTAAGGACTCGTTCAGGGTACAATGTAATCGCTCAATTCTACCATTACATTCTGGATCATACACTGTCATTCTGATTTTGTCAATACCCAGCATTTTACAAGTTTCCACAAATAAACTGGATAAAAAGTTTCGGCCTTGATCACTCAGTAGACTGTTGGGTACACCGTGTTGAGTTATAATGTTGGTGATGAAGACTTTAGCTATTGTTTCCGCTGTTTGATTGACGATGGGAATGACCTCCGCATAAAGCATAAAATGATCGATAAAACTAACATAGTATTTGTTTCCATTCCTTGTTGTTGGAAGTGGGCCAACTACGTTCATCAATACAAGGTCGAAAGGATAACTCGGCTCTTCAGTGGATTGGACAGGGGCTTTCAAAGACACAGGTGTTTTTCGACGAGCACATTCATGACATTCTGCTACAAACTTTCTCACATCTTCTCCTAGTGCGGGCCAATAGTATCTCTGTTTCACATGACTAGCGGTTCTCTCTTGTTCTGAGTGTCCTGCCCAAGGGGTGCTGTGATTCAACACAGTTGTTCTTAGTGTTTTAGGGACAGCTAATTTCCAGTGAGACGGATTGTCGTTTTTGTTGGTCCACCATACTAATCCATTCTCTATTTCACCCAAATTTGATTCCAACAATTTATTGCACCAATCATCATGCAGCTGTTCGGCTGCAACACACTCTTCCGATAATCCTTCTATTTGTACTCCATTTACGGCGCGACTGAGAGCATCTGCATTGGAGTGTCTTTTACCTGGCTTATGAACCACGTCGTACTGAAACTCAGCCAATCTCAGAGCCCACCTGGTTAGTCTGGATGAAGGGTCGCACAGACTTAGCATCCATTTCAGAGCTGCATGGTTGGTGACTAGCGTGAACTTCCTTCCTAAAAGATAGCATCGAAACTGTTTTGTTGGATACATAACAGCCAGCAGTTCACGTTCTGTAGTACTATAATTTTTCTCGGCATCATTCAATTGTCGACTGGCGAATGCTACAGACCTCTCTCCGTTATCCATTTGCTGTGAAAGTATCGTGCCAATCGATGTGCTTGATGCGTCTGTTGCAACAATAAATTTGCGATCAAAGTCAGGGAATATAAGAACATTCTACGAACACAATAATTTCTTCAATTTTTCGAATGATTCCATCTGTTGTGGCCCCCATACAAAGTCCACTCCTTTCTTTGTTAATTGTGTTAGGGGTTGAGCTATTAAGGCAAATCCATCGATAAAACGTCGATAATAGCCGGCTAAACCAAGCCAACTCCTGACTTCTCGCACATTCTTCGGCTCAGGGTATTGTTTAACCGCCTTGATTTTCTCCGGATCGGGCTTCACTCCTTTCGATGTCACCAGGTGACCCAGATAACGAACACAACTTTTCGCAAAATTGTACTTTTCGAGATTTACTTTCAAATTAGCATTCTCGAATATCGCTAACACGTGAGCTAGACGTTCTGCATGTTGGTTGATTGTTTGACTGTGAACTATTACTTACATCGTCTAAATAAACAAAACACTCTGTTCCTAAAATTTCGGCCAGGAGGGAGTCCATCAATTTTTGGAATGTATGAGGGGCACCTGTCAATCCAAAAGCCATTCTCTTATACTCAAAATGCCCACCGACGGTTGTGAAAGCAGTCTTTTCCTGGTCCTCTTCTGCTATTTCTATTTGGTGGTATCCACTTTGCAAATCCAAAGTTGAGAAATATTTATCATTGCCTAGTCCTTCAAGTGTCTCATTTATAAGCGGTAAAGGATATGCATTTGCTTTGGTAACTGAATTTAAAAGCCTGAAATCTGAACAGAAACGATATTTGAGGCTTCCATCGGTTGTTTTCTTTCTTACAAGTACAATCGGTGCACTCCAAGGACTGTTTGATGGTACAATTATACCTTTATTCAGCATTTCGGCTATATGCTCTTCCACTACTGGGCGCATGTGGTGAGGTACTCTATAGGGTCTTTTTGCAATCGGTCGTTCTTCAAATGTGGGGATATGATGTTCAACAGGTACATTACATCCCTCTAATCCTGGCTTTTCAAATGTTGTGATATAGCGCTTTAATACTTTACTCATTAACGCAGCTTCTTCAGTCTTTAGATGTCATAAAGTCTCATCAATTTGTTTTTCTAATTTGGAATTATTTTCATCCATTGATACAGATGCTATCTGTAAAGAGGGTTCAGTAATCCTCACAGGCTCTGCAATACCCATACATTTATTTTTTAATAGCTGTACTGGATACAGATTAAGGTTTATAACTTTAACAAATGAGATTGAATTGTTGACATGCTGAACACTACAAGCAACCCTTATTCTAGGCAGTGGATCTAATGGGGGTTCAATGAATATAAGCCCTTCCTTGATTACATCTCTCAGAGTAACATCGATCAAAATTTCAGAATGAGCAGGGATAAAAGTGCTTTGTGCAGTATACACTGTAGCCGGTCTTACTTGATCATTCAAACAATGGGTCTTTCTTGGCATTCCGCAATCTTTGAACTCAGACCTCCTCCTGTCATGGAGTGGATGGGTGGGGTCGGACAGGGCATTACAGCTTATAGTTTTCCTACTTTCATTTTCACTAACACAATCACAAAAATATGACGTTTCAATATTATTGTATGACTCATTTTGAACTTCACCTACTTTCTCACCTCCAAATGTTATTGAATTATTACCTACATCGATAACTGCGTACAATTTGGATAACAAATCCCAACCAAGCAAACCATCCTCTTTAATCTCAACATTGGCGATAAGAAATCTATGTTCAAACTTGAACTTAAGACATTTATTTGTAAAACTTGTGCTCCTATCACTGCTAAATTCATGCCTGTCACACCCTTAGCAACAGCTTTCTCCTCTATTAGTTTTACACCTGAAATAGCCTCTTTCAAAATAGATATCTCCGTGCCGGTGTCAACTAAAAATGTTTTGCACTGACCTTCAATCTCGATGGTAACGTGACTTCCTCTACCGCGAGTTGATACTCTTGGAACTATATTGCAATGCCCCTCTCCATGATTAGGCTGAGTAGTTGGGCGACTCCCAGCCAATCTTAGTTTTCCAAGTGCTGTGGTTTTTGGGCACTAATGTTTTCATTTTTCACAGAAGCAGCGCGTTTAGCGCAATTATACGCTGTATGAGACGATTCTCCACAAACAAAACAGTATCTCACAAATTTATTGTAGAATTTACGCGGTTGTGACTCAGAAAAATTTCTCTGCTGATTTGGGGAATGGTCTGTTCCCGTGTTGGTACATTCCCTAGCAAAGTGACCCATCCTACCACATGCAAAGCAAGGTCCCTTCTTATCAGACTGTCTGAACTGTGTATTTGGATTGCTCTTAAAATATCCGTTTGATTTCACATTCTGATCCTTCTTAAATGAAAGAGCAAACACGTTGTCTTGATTTGCTGCGGTCGCTTGTTCAACTCGTTCGGCTACGACTACCGCCTCTTCCAAGTTTTTTGGGGGATGAACTTGTAGGGTTATGGACGCGGAACCAAATAATCCTCAAATGAAAGCTGTCAAAACCGTTCTATCTAGTTGGAGGCGAGCGTATTAAGCTTCTGCAGGATGATCGTTGGGGATTGGTATTGCCTTTAAGCCTAATTCTCGACAGTGATCCGCATACGCGCATATTGGCTCATTCCGGTGTTTTTAATCGCACTCAACATGAATAAATGACTTTCAGGTTCTCGTAACTCTTTGAATCTTTCTAGAAGAACTTTTTCATACTCGACAAAAGTTGGTCCCTCGGATAATAATTCGGGATGAGTGTTCAAACAGACAGACGCAGCCCCAGATGTTTTTAATTTACATATGAGCTTTTTATCGTTATCAGACCAATAACCAGACTGTGCTACAAATTTTAAATTTTGAATAAATTCCTCTACTTTTTGTCCACCTTCTTCACCTGAAAATGTTCTTACAAGTGATTGTAAACCTAAATCCTTACGTACTAAGGTTGTTGGTCAAACCTGTTGACTGTTTGAAGCATTAACAGTGTCTAACTCTTGCTGTAATCTAGGTTTTTCTAAGTGTTCACGTTCCGATTGTGCCCTAAGTTGTCTCAATTGCTCTTGTAAACACTCTATTTCTGATCTATCTACATTTTGAACAGGTAGATCAGGTTGTACTTCATTCATCTTGAAGAGTTGACTTGAAATCTTAAATTTTGAATGGTTTCTCTGAAAAATCTTATTTCTATTAATCTAACAATTCTATTTCCATCTAAGATCTGATTATAATAAAGTAATCAACATTCACTTTCTCAATTAAATCTATTTTTCAATTCAAATTTTCTATTATTTTCTCGTTTCTAACAGTGAATTTTTTTGTCCCATGACTCCCAACTGGTTCGATAGACATTTTTGCAGTCTATCCCACCGCACGCCACCAGTTTTGTAACTGCCCTTGATGGGGGTTGAAGATATCTTATTACTACTACAAGGGAGTCATGGGAACTGGATAGACAACAACATTGTATTACCTAAAGAATTTCTCATTTATTAGGCTATGTCAATTACTTGAAATTTAAAGAATGAACTATGCAGTACATTTTATCCAAATATTATTCCTACAAAAACTACCTTACAATAAGATTCTGCTAACTAGAAATTTACTACAACAATGATTTTATTAATTAGGGTCTCGGCCGGGTGAAAATGTTTTATAAGGAGCTAGAAATTTTGGCACCTACCCACAGCTATCACTCCCACCATAATCCCAAACCACAGGACACTCACGTATATCATAATGCCGGAAAAATAACTTAACTTTTTGCAATACGGTTTGGATTTTGATCCACTCGATACCTCGGTTGTTTAACGACTGGAAGCTTTCTGTCTGGAAAACTTTCCCCTCTCCACGTCAGTGTGCCAGAAGGCCTAACTGCTGCTATTGGAAGAGTCGGTTCTCACGAGATTCGGCAAGCGGGTACTTGCCAGGTCTGCAGTATTCCTCTGTGAAAATATCTACAGGCTACCAAACATCCGCCTTGTCCTTGCCTCGTGGAGCTGCCTCATCCGTAAGAACTAGCAAATATTCCTGAATTTGCTGGTTCCAAGAGTCGTTTAGACATAAGTTAGCCGAATATTATTGTCGCTGCAAAAATACTACTTACTCACTAAATTATATATTTTCTCACTAAAGTCCAACTACGAAATTATTATTCTAATATCAGAGTCTTTTCTCCTGAAAAAAATCTTAAATCTAAAACACGAAAAAATCAATCAATAAATAAGTAATCAAATACTACCCATGTCACAAACAAATATGTTAATAATCACTAAGAAAAAACTAAACGTCTTTTCGACCATATACATGAAATAGAAAAGAAGTAGAAAAGAACATGTCATCAACGAAAGTGAACAAAGATTGAGAAGGGCTACCAGAAATTCCATAAGAAGTTTATGTGAGGAATGTGCAAATACAGAGTAAAACAAAAATAAATTCAACAGAGAAACTCTCCTATCAGTGAATCATGAACTTAAAACTGCCAAAATAAATCCCCAAAATCATAATACTTGAGAAAAGATCTTCTATCTAAGATAAAACTACCAAGAAAGTTTAAGAATCTGAACAAAGATCAAACTTATGAGAGAACTCAACAAGAGAACTTGCAATCGTATTGCTCTATTATCATTACTGTATTTATTTTGTCTGTAGGTTAATGTAATATCAATGAACCTTTTAGTAGTTTGATGATGATTCTCATCACTATTCAATTTTTTTTCTCAATACATCTGATAGTCAGCTCACATATTATACAGTATAAGTCTTTTTCAATGTATATTTGAATATTGATATTGAGTAATACTAGTAGATTAGTTTTGGTAGAGTCACTTCGGATTCAATGAATTTCATCATTCATATAATATAATATATCTATAGTTCCGAGATATCTAGGTTTACTTCTCATTTAAGATAAACGAATAAATGAATAAATATTTTATTGTCTTGCATGGCAGTCCGAGAATGGACTGAATACAGTAACAAATTTTTTTCTTTTCTTTTATCTATATTTAAGAAAACAATTTCAAGATAATAATTTCATAAAAAACAAAATTTAAATATTTATGGAAAATTTCACTTCCCTTAATGAATATAGATATATTACATTCAATTAATGATATATATTGTAGATATATTACATCACTTGATGATTTTAATGACACTTTTTTCTCACTTGATAGTGTAGTTGTTTTTCAAATGAACATCCATAGTATTAACTGTAATTTTGATAATTTATTACTATACATAAATGGCATGAGGAACATGCCTCATATTAGCCTATTGTTCTGTTTGAAGCATGGATAAAGCCTGATGATAACATGAACTTATTTAATATTGATGGGTATGATAAGACGACTTCTTGTACTGATAACTGATGCGGTGGTCTTGTGATATTTTACAAGCAGTTCTTTCATTGTAATTTAATTGAGAGCTCACTGGTTGGAGCTGATTCCATCGTTTTAAATTTTAAATATGGGCAGTTGAGTTTTGTACTTGTTGGGGTTCACAGATGGCATACAAACAGCAATATTCCGTCATTTCTTAAGTCATTTTCTGAACTTCTTTCTGGGATAGATCACGAAGAAGTTGTTTGTGTTGGAGACTTCAATATTAACATTAATCTTACCAACCCTCTTGTGGATCAATATTTTGAGATTTGTGCTACAAATGGCTTAGAGAGTCTGATAGATGTCGATACAAGAGCTACTGATAATTCTTCTACTTGTATAGACCATATTCTATACAGAGGACGGTCTTCTTCATATGTTTTCTCTGCCGTCTTGGAGGCTGGTATAACTGACCACCGTGCTGTATGTGTCTCTATGCCCTGCACTAAGGCGGTCAATAATCACCGTGATTGCACTGAGCGCATTGTAGTTGACTATGATAGATTGAATGATTTACTTGCTGAGGAAGAGTGGGGATCTGTTTATGGGTGTGATGATCTTGATTTAGCATATTCAAATTTTGAGAGTGTATTACATGCTCACATTCAGTTGGCAACCACTAAGTCTATAAGAAACAGCGGAAATCATAGATCTAGAATGCTCAAACCGTGGATGAATCAGGGTCTCTGTAATGCCATCAACACAAGAGATAAATTATTTAAGATAATGAATAGAAATCGGGGTGATGAGTCGGCTAAACAAAATTACATTTCATTCAAGAGGAAGGTTAGAGTATGGATTAAACATGCAAAAGAATTATATTATAAAACACTTTTTAATGAAAATAGGGGTAATAGTAAAAAACAATGGCAAATTATAAATAGTCTGGTTGGAAGACAGAAAGCCAAAAATTTTTCATTACGTCTTGTATCAAATAATGTAGAAGTTACAGATAAAACTGAGATTGCTGAAATTTTCAACAATTATTTTATTGATGTATCAGGGGTGAGGTCACAACGGGGTCAGCTTCCTTCAGAAGAAGTGATTGAAAGCTATATAGGATCTTTCAAGGTCGACAGCAACACTCAATCCTTGTTTTGGAGACCTGTTTGTCCAGAGGAAGTGACCAGTGTTATTGCTGGACTGCATGGTTCCAAGGCTCCAGGAATGGATGGGTTTCCATCAGCGCTCATAAAGAGTATCTCCTCTAGGATACATATTGTGTTAGCTTACCTTTCAACAAAAGCTTATTGGATGGTAAGTTTCCATCTAAATTGAAAATTGCAAAGATTATACCAATCCCAAAAAAGCGCAATAGCACAACTGTTGAAGAGTTTTGACCTATTTCCTTGTTATCTATATTTTCAAAAATTTTAGAAAAAATAGTTGAATCACGTCTTATTTTGTTTCTGAATGTGTCTGATTTTTTCGCGTCAAATCAATTCGGATTTAGAGAGGGTCTGAGCACAGAACTAGCACTGAGAAAGTTCATCTCTGAAATTCACGCCAATCTGAATCAGGGGGAAGTGTCCAGGGTCTCGGGTCTTTTCCTTGATATCAGAAAAGCATTTGATACAGTTGATCATGATATCCTGATTAAAAAGTTTGAGTTAGCTGGAGTCCGTGGGTTGGCTTTGGATTGGTTCCGATCATACCTCCATGAAAGGAATCAATTTGTATGTATTGATGGTGCTGTGAGTACAAAACAATTGATTCAAGGAGGTGTACCCCAGGGATCAGTTTTGGGCCCGGTGCTGTTCCTTATATTCATTAATGACCTTTTTGGTGGACCCTTTAAAGGGAAAATAACAGCATTTGCCGATGACACCGCTTTCACATATGGTGAGTCCAATTTGCAGAATCTTCAGTCTAGTATGCAAGCAGATCTCAATTTACTATCTCTATGGTTCACCTTTAATAAACTAAGATTAAATTCTGAAAAGACAACATTTGTCAACTTTGGCCTCACCCAATCTTTTCATAGCCCACTCAAGTACCATTCCATTGACTGTGTAAGCTCCGAGAATTGCCTTTGTAGTGCAATCCAGCAGACAGATACTGTGAAGTATCTGGGAGTTGTGGTGGAGAGGGATCTCTTATGGAGGGCCCATATCAACATACTCAGGAATGGACTGAGGCAACTGCGTCATAGATTTTATTATTTGAAAAAAGTATGTCCCAGGTCAGTTTTGAGAGAGATCTACTTCTCTTTGGCACACTCTAGGCTCTCTTATGGTGTTGCTTGCTGGGGTTGCACATATATTACCCATATGAAACCTCTAATTAGATTACAGAAATCATTAGTTCTTACTATTGGAGCTGGAAGACATGTAGGTAGAGAACATATTTTTGCAGTATTGAATATTCTCCCATTAAGATCAGTGTTCTGTTACAAAGTGCTCACTCAATTTTATCAAGCGAGTGGTAACCTCGGCAATACAGTAGATGCACAGGTGCTTAGGCCTGCCACATGCTTCATGGAGAGAGTCAGGTTGCCCAGACCTAGAAGCACTTTTTTCCAGAAGTCGTTCCTGTTTCTTGAGGGTGAATTTCATAATAGTTTACCAGATGAAATTAAGCACTGTGACTAATTCTCTCTATTCAAGAGATCTGTTTAAAGATACATTATGTCATTAACTGAGGATGAAATTGAAAGAATGTATTTTGTAATAATTTGAATCCTTATTCTTTTTCTTATCCAGTTTTTTTCATCCAGTTTGAAAAATAAGGATGGTAAATGGTAGGCTACTATATTAATTCTTAACTCTTAATTCTTGGGTTGTTCATTCAAAGAGTTTCTGTGCAGTGTACACCAGCTGCATTTCGTTGAGAAAGGAGAAAGAATGTTTCATTACAGTATTTTAATTTTTTTCCTTTTTGTGTCATTGAGTGATGTGAAATTTCATTTTGTTTTGTTATTCGATTCATTTTTTCATTCATTTATTTTATTTATTATTGAATGATTATTGTCATTAAAAGATTTAATTATAATGTATTTACAGGGATAGTTCGGTTATTTCTTGATAAGTTAGTTGATTGTTTGGTTTTTTGAATCTATTACTTCTTATTCTAATTTAAATATAATCAGTGTAATATCATTAGTACTGTGCTCCCATATGCGGACAAGCTCCTTGAGCTTTGCATATGTGTATTATTTTTCAGTTAAAAACTTGTTTTTATTTGTATGAAGATGTTTTATGTTATGTATTTTCTTTGACTGAGAATAAACATTTTATTTATTTTATTTATTATTTATTTATATTCATAACTGAACAAGTAACAACCAATCCTAATACAAATTCTGTTCTTCCAAGTACCTCCTCTGCCTAATGAGTATGACGAATCATTTTTTGAAGTAGCAATCTAGAAATAATTGCAGCAGATTGAGGCTCTGCAAAGTTAGAGATTTCGAAAAACACTTTCTTACATTATTATGAATTAGAAAGTACTTTGATCATGTTGATAATTTGAATACATGTAAGAAGCTGGTTGCTTTACATTCACGCTTCTTCTTTCTAATCATATGAACCATATGACTTGTTAATAATTTACTAATGTTGTTTATCAAACTATCATTGAATGTTCATATTTGTACAGTTTAAGTTATTGAGATTATTTATATTATAATTGACATTAAAAATCGATTTTCTAAAGTAAATGAAAATCTTTCGTCAATTATTCATTAATGTGCGAAGTAAGATCATTATAAATCGATTTTTTTGTTCAACATGCCGAAAAAAGGTAAGAGTGAATTTTCAATTGATATTGATAGGAAATTTGTTTTGGAAAAATTCTCGGGGAAAATTGGACAAAATGCAAAATTCTGGCTGGAAGATTTTGAGAAAGAATGTATCCGTTACAATATCCACAACGATGAAGAAAAAATAACATGTTTAAGACTATTTTTAGAAGGGGTATACTTCCAACAAATATAAATTAGGATTGGAAAATTGGAATTTGTGGTCAAAAACATTTCTCCAAACTTTTTCTAATAAAGGCTGGTCAAATGTGAGATATGCATATTCATTCAAATACATTGAAAATTTTGGATCTATGCTTGATTATGCTTTGAAGAAGGAACGATTATTGCTTGAATGTGAGAGAACTATGACAGATGAATCTAGAATCTCACATATTGTTGTGGGACTACCAGTTCATATTCAGAATAGATTAGATAAGGAAAATATCGAGACCACAGAAGATCTGATGAATGAGATTCAAAAATATGATTCATTCACAAACTCAAACGGACATAGTCATATAAATAGCCAGAAAAAAGACTCAACAAAGATGGAAGAGATAAGAAGAAAGAAGACTCCTTGTTCTGTATGTACAGCCTTGGGAAAACCAAATCGCTTTCATCCTGCAGAGATCTGTAGGAATAGAAATAAAACAGTGAATTTCACAACCTGTGAGGAAAATACACTCGATGTTGATAACTCAAAAAACTGAATAAGCCGGCGTGTAAGTTCATTCCATTGATTACAGTTAATGTACTAGTTGATAAAAAGAAGATTGTAAAAGGGGTTTATGACAGTGGCTCAAATATCACTCTAATAAATCAGAAAATTGTTGATGAGCTGAAGACAAAACTTATGAACGACCATAACCTTTTTCGAACTATTAGTGGTGTGAATTTTACAAATCGCCGGGCCAAAATTCCAATGAAAATCAAAGAAAATCGAAGAAATATTAGATGTATATGTTGTGAAGAACAATAATTTCTCTTATGACTTACTTCTTGGATTGGATGCAATAAAAAAGTTCAAATTGATACAGAATGAAAATTTAGAAATTTTACAGAAGGTTGATGACAAAACAGATGTTGAAAGATTGAATTATGAGTCATAATTGAAGACCGCGCCTGCAATTTTTCAAAGAATATTGGGTAACACTTTACAAAAAAAAAGTTGACTGATTTTTGTACTTGCTACATTGATGATATTTTAATATTTTCAAAGACATTTGAGGAACACTTGAAACATATAAACCTCGTACTTGATGCGGTTTATAAAGAAGGGTTCAAGCTGAAATTGGAAAAATGTAACTTTGCAAGGAGTTCAATTAAATATTTGGGACACATAATTGAAAATAACTCAGTCCGTCCACTCACTGACAATCTCAAAGCAATTGAAAATTTCCCACAACCGAAAACCAAGAAGAATGTACGCCAGTTTTTGGGGAAAATAAATTTCTATTATAAATACATAGAGAATGCAGTGAAAGTTCTAGAACCTTTACACAATCTACTGAGGAAGGACATACCTTTTATCTGGTCAGAGACATGTGATAAAGCTTTCCAAAACGTGAAGAAATACTTATGTTCTAGTCCCGTATTACAAATTTATGATTATGAAAAACCAGTATTCATTTTCACCGATGCCAGTGGAGAGGGATTTGGAGCTGTACTGAAACAACCAAAAGAAAATAATGAGCTTCATCCAGTAGCATATTTTTCAAAAAAACTGAGCCCTGCTCAAAAGAAGAAAAAAGCTATTTATCTGGAATGTATGGCTATAAAAGAGACAATTATGTATTGGCAATATTGGTTGATAGGACGGAAGTTTACAGTGATCACAGACCACAAACCATTGGAGAATCTTAGAGTGAAAGCACGAACCGATGAAGAATTGGGAGATCTTGTATACTACCTATCGCAATATGATTTCACATTGATATATAGCCCAGGAAAAGGAAATGTTGAAGCAGATACTTTATCAAGAAATCCAGTTTTAGAGCACTTTGAAGGAAATGAAGACATTTTAACAGTTGTGAATTTGATATCTATACAAGAAATAAAAGACGATCAAGAAAAAAACAAAGAAGCAATAATGAATAATAGGAATGTTGAATATAAAGAGGAAATATTCTACAAATGTATGAAAGGAAACAAAAGAATCTTCCTTTCTCAAGAAAAGGGTAAAGAATTGATTGAGAAAATTCATTTTCAACTAGGACATATCGGAACTCACCACACACTATTACACATACGTCCACATTACTACTTTTCCAACATGGATGAAATGGTCAAGCGCTATTGTGATTCGTGTCATATATGTAAGAAGAATAAAACAAGAAGAGGTCGCTCAATAGGATTACTTTCACAATTGGGTCCAGCTAGTGAACCGTATGAGATCATGTCGATAGATACTGTTGGAGGGTTTGGTGGAAACAACTCAACAAAACGATACCTACACATATTGGTCGATCACTTCTCTAGATATGCATTCACTTCAAGCTCTAGCGGTCAAACTACTAAAGAATACATTCGTTTGCTAGATCCTATCTTACAAAACCATTCTGTCCTATTAGCTGATCAATATGCGTCTATCAAATCAAAAAAGTTTAGAGATTACCTACTCGAAAAAGGTGTTACAATGGTGTTCACATCGGTAGATTGCCCACAATCAAATGGTCTTAATGAGCGGCTAAACCAGACATTGGTGAATTGTATTAGATGCAAAGTGAATAGTCCAGAAGGAAGAACGCAGACGTGGTCGAAAATAGCGGAAAGTTGCACATCAGAATACAACAAGACAATCCATAGCACTACTAAATTTACACCAAGATATCTGCTATTGGGAGAGGATTTGGAAATAATACCATCACAACTGAGGAAAAAACGAAACTTACAAATAGACAGAGAAGAAGCAATAAAAAATTCCAATTTAAACCACAAACGGAACAAACTGAGATGTGATAAGAACAGAAGAATATATGGTTTCAAGGAAAAAGAACTAGTGTATATAGAAAAAGGGAACAAGTTGAATAGAAATAAATTAGATGAAGTTAGAAGTGGACCGTTCCCCATTATAAGAAGAATATCAAACTCAATGTATGAAGTGGCCTGCGGAATCAATGGGAGTGAACCAATCATCTGTCACTCAAGCAAATTGACACCTTCGAGGAAGTTTCTCGTTCAAGGGGGGGAGATGTAAGAAGCTGGTTGCTCTACATTCACGCTTCTTCTTTCTAATCATATGAACCATATGACTTGTTAATAATTTACTAATGTTGTTTATCAAACTATCATTGAATGTTCATATTTGTACAGTTTAAGTTATTGAGATTATTTATATTATAATTGACATTAAAAATCGATTTTCTAAAGTAAATGAAAATCTTTCGTCAATTATTCATTAATGTGCGAAGTAAGATCATTATATACATGTGTATAATTTTGTATAATTTTTATACAATTGTTGTAAATAAATCAATAAATAAATAAGACTTCAATAATGGAAAATTTAGAATATATAACTGATAATGGTAATAAAGCAAGATATATAGTAAACTATTTAAAATGTATTAATTATACTAAGAATGTAATAGAAGATAAATGAGATATTATAAGTGTGACTAATGATAAGAGATCTAAAAGAGTACTAGTGGATGGAATAGGAGCTGTAATAAAATTTATTACTGGAAATATGGACTCGTATGATAGTGAAAGATATGATAATTCACTTGAACATTTGAAAGATATTTAAAACAATTTGATAAAACAAATATCAGCTCAATACTCATCAAGTTCATAACTTATGGCTGAATTCAATCAGTTGCTTACAGCCCTGGGCTTGAAATGACGTCAGATGTCATGAGCATGGAGTTGGTTTTTACTAAACCTTTCTCTGTTAAATTCTGCTCTAGAGAGGAGTGGAAGTCTCAGGAAGGGCCCTATCCCAAAAGAGGCAGCCTTGTCTCGTACACAGACTGTTCTCTCATTGAAGGGAAATCTGGCTATGGGGTGTACAGTGATTCACATAGAACACAAGTTTATGCAAGTCTGGGACAACACTGTACCATCTTTCTGGCAGAGATTTGGGGCATCATGGCTTGTGCCAACATAGGCATTGCCAGGCGCTATTGCAATAAGCTTATACTAATCCTGTCAGATTGTCAGGCAGCCCTCAAGGCTCTTGACTCCAATGAAATCAAGTCCAAATTGGTGTGGGAGTGCCACAAAACACTCAGCAGGCTTGCAACAAGCAACTCTTTGCATCTTGGTTGGGTACCTGGTCATGTAGGCATAGGAGGTAATGAGCGTGCAGATGAGCTTGCTAAGCGGGGTTCTAGCATGCCATTCTTTGGCCCAGAGCCAGGCTGTGGCATAAGTAAAACAACTGCCTTCCACACAATAAGTAAATGGTCCATGGACTTACACCACCAGCAATGGCAGGGTCACCTTGGTCAAGCAAAAGGTTGCTGGCAGACGCAAGCCCTTGCTTCACCAGCTGGCTGGTGAGTCTGGGTAGAGGTCAGGTCAAGCAGGTGATTGCCCTCATAACTGGACATGGCCACTTCAGGAACATATCCAAACAATTGGACTGAGAAATGAAAGCTAGATATGTAGGCTTTGTAATCAGTCTGAAGAGACTGCTAAGCATATCATACTGGATTGCGAAAGTCTTGGAGCTAGAAAAAGGGCTCTGTTCGGCTGCAAATAACCAGGTGAGGAATGGGATGTTGGTATAGGGAAAAAACTCCTGCACCTTGTAAAGGACATGGGAGTTGGTTTGCCTAACTAACATACTTTGGAACACACAATAAGCTTTGGTTGACGTGTGAGGTTCTTTGAACCTTTGGATCCTTGAATCCGTCCCTTCAAAAACATAAACATAATCAGACTTTGAACATTGTTAATTATGATATTAATGAGTTAGAGTAAAATGAAATTTGTAAATGATAAGCTCAGCGATTATGTAGAACTAGAGAAATTTAGAGATTTGCTGAACCAATTGAATATTCTATATAACATTGTATTAAGTTTGATCCAAGATATTGAAAACTCTGTAACATTCTGCAAATCGAAAGTTTTACATCCTAGTATTATTTCAACTAAAGAATTGTATTATTAGATAACCAATATCGCTGGTTACTATCAGAAAAAATTACCATTGAAACCTGAATTGGAAAATATGTGGTAATTCGAGAATTTGATAGATGTTAACTAACGTCTAGAGAAATCATTTACTTTTTGAACTTACCAATCGTGAATGAATCAAATTATAACTTATACAAATAGGTCTCTGTGCCCAATATATTTCAAAATGAATATGTAACTGTCATACCCAAAATCAGATACTTACTCAAGTCAAACGATGATCATAATAAGAAAGAAATATCAATTGAAGGTCTAACTAGTGAATGTACTAGAAAAACAAGTTCAAATTTTATTTGTTCTATAGAAAATTTATATCATGACTAATTGAATTGTGAAAAACAAATTATTGAATTAGGAACTACATCAAACTGTAAATATAGTAAGATGAGAATAGGTTATAGTATTGTTAAATGGATTCCAGAATTGAATAGCTATTTGTGTATCTTTCCAAATTAAGAAATCATAAAAATTGACAAGCAATCAGAAACTATAACAAAATCTGTAAAAGGAGTTTATTCAATCAATAGCAACAACAATACATTCTATTATAATGGTGAAATACTTAATTTCAATCCTATTGATGTTAACAAGCACACCCCATAAGGGAAGAAAGTATTTTCATTAAAAGCATTAGTTTTTGTACAATTATTTTGTGTGTACTTCTTATTCTAATGTCAATTGTTCTATTGGATCGTTATCTAAGTAGAAAAGTTACACCCAATGTAAACATTGTTAACAACCCTACCCCTGAAGCTCTTTTTAGGGATGGAAGAGTTATATAGCGAATTACTTATATACTCAGCACTCCTCATTCTATTATTTTTGATGTAGCATAATTGTAGTGGAAGGTAACTTTGTATTTAGTAGTCAGTTCTGAGCTAGCGCACATAGCGAACGGACCTCTATCGCAACATATAAAATTATTGTAATATGTGGTTATCAAATAAATTCATTTAAAAAAACTATTTGATCAATCGCAAATCTAACTTGTATAAAATTTTTTTTTGTATTGTAATTCATTACTGTATTGTTTTGTATTAATTTGTCAATATTTTCACAGATTTCCGCGCCAAATGAGAAGAAACTGAACATACTGATACTTGGCGGTCTGTATGATACTGAACCAGCTGGTAGAGAGATAGCTTATAGGCTTGCAATACACCTAACATCTGGCTACCATTCCAAAGAGCCCTTATATCGTAAACTGCTGAACAGAACAATTTTCCATATAATCCCTGTTCTTAGTTCTCACTTTGATCATTTTGAAGCTGATCTCAACTGTCATTCAGCTGACAGCTCAATGAATCCAGTTGCTAATGCTTTTGCTACAAACGATCTGGACAGCTCGTCATTAGCGAAGAAACTTTTCAATCTGATCCAAGATGTTGGCTTCGACTTTATCTTCAGCATTGAAGGTGGCGGTATTTCTCTGAAGTAAGTACGATATCAATTTCTGAATTTGAAGTCATCTTTATATGTATATACTATGAATGGAGTGATTCATTCATTCATTCACTCTCTCATCAGCAGATGTAAAAATAGACCAAACCAGAATTATTAAAATTTTTCTTGCTCGTTTTTTTGATCTTCTTGACATGACGTGCTAAGAAGGGATTTAAAAAGATCACATTAGACATTTTTTTCCATAATGAAAGTGAGAAATATTCATATTTTGTACACAGGCTTAGGGACTTCATTTTTCCATAGCTAGAAACTGATCAAGAATCGATTCGCTGTGTGTTCGCGCTGATAAGCCGAATATATCTTGGATAATTTGATTGAGATAATAAATTGATTTATATAAGTTGAGATTCGTGCGTCTGCTACTACGTTGTAAGGATGACCACTTGAAGAGTGGTTCACAACTCACCTAAAGCTAGGAACGCACCTAGATCATCCGCCTCATTACCCATGCATAAGCCTGGAGCTCATGTTGGCATCACACTAAGAAAAGCATGTAAAACGATTATGAAAATTTTCACGAGTACGCAAGAAATGGACGATTTGCCAGTGTTATACTATGTTCTAAACGTTCCTCTTATGATCAATCCTCGGATGATAAATCATCAGAGGATTATCATCCACAGGCTCCGCTTAGGAGTCTGGGACAGTTTCAATATAGTATTCATATTTTGTCTCTCTAATTTGCAGCCACCCCCATGTGGATGACGACCATATATCTGAAAGTATTTATCAAATGTTTGATGATGGTTTCACAAAACAACGTCCATCTAATGTAAGTGTATAAAAAATCTAATGTAATAATTGATCTAATATAAAAATATGCCTGCTTTGAAGGAACACTTCTCAGAATGCCTTATCCCCATTGGAGGCGATTTGCAATGGTCGACTCGATCTCCTGTTTTGCCCCCGTGTCATTTTTTTGTGTGGGTTTTTGAAATCCCGTGTCTATGTGAACCGTCCAAAGACTCTCCAATATTTAAAGAACATACTAATCGAAATTGCCAAAATTAAGCCTGCATTACTTGAAAGGGTGATATTAAATACTAGAAATAGGTACTTTAAGGGCCGGTTTACAAGCTCGGGATTTGATTTAGCTAAGTTCTAGACTTAAACTGGCTTTAAACTCTGGTGTCATAAAATTGGCTTTCCGAGTCAGAGTGTTAACGTAGCCGAAGACTTAAATAGACTCTGGAGTTTAGAGACCCTGGAGTTTATAATTTCGCTTTCTGAGTGAAGGGCTTATAAGTCAAGGACTTGAATTAGATTCTCGCATCTTTGAGTCGAGGATTTATCAAAAATGGTTAAGTCCAGGACTTGAAACAGCGTGATTTCATGCCCTCGACTGGGGTAGGGATTAAATTCAAGTTCTAGACCTAACCGAGCAAACACAATTCAGTTATTGTTTTGGAGTAGATGAATAGTCAAATAAATGCCATGGAAAACCTAAATTATTTTAATTAGTCCATCTAAATTCATAATTTATAGTTTGCAAGTTTATTTTGGAATAAAGTTCTTCATAATATTATGCGTAAAAAACTAACCTCATTTTACTATTGTGACATAACCTAAAAATGTTCAAGAAAAATAATACATGGATTGCCTTGCATGAATTTTATCTCCCAATGTGAATATTTTTAATCAATATCATATTCAACATATTAATAATAATAAATTATTATTCCAGTTTTTCAAACAAATACATTTTCCAACTCAATGGGTTGCATACTAAAATTTTTATTCCAAAATAAATGGCAAAGATCAATGATAAATAATAGCATAACGTAAATTGAAATGTTAATTTTCTTATTCATGTTTCAAAAGGCTGGGTTTTGCTGTGAATTTATAGACCTACAACATACAAAGAAATCGAAATGTATTTTCACGAAATAATTATTGTTACAAAATAGTTTGGAGAGCATTTGAATTATCCCGCTGCAATCAGCTGTTTTCGTTTTGCTATAATCCCATTAATCCAATAGAAAGTATTTATTCACTCTTCAAGCAATAAAAATCTGGAAAATACTTTTACATCATGATTCTATAGTGTCTGCTATGGCTGAGTTATTCTATTCTTAAAACTTGTTAATATATTATACAAGTTAAACCTTAAACTGTTGCCAGAACTGTCATAAATTCGAATCCCGCGTAGAATATGATTCTTTGATCATCATCTCATAGCGTGCACGAGAAAACGATCACATGGGCATCAGCCAGAGAATATATTATGTTCTTTCACTGTTAGCACACAAAATAATTGAATTTTTTCAGGTATTGAAGGAAAAATTGAGAATCTAGTTGGAGATCCAATGCGTCACGCTGTTATCCATCTCAACTCTTCTTCGCACCAATTCCACGTTACCAAAAACAGTGGTCTCTTCATGATATCACTACCACCGGGATATTACCATATGCAGGTGAATTATAGAATTTAAAATTATAAAAATACAATATGTTTCAGGCTCCGTAAATAGCTCCAGGGACAGAAAGCCATCTTTTGTATTCAAGCTGTCCAATACTCCAGAATAATTGCACGAAAAATTAACGTGTTCGGACTTTTTCGCAGCAAAAAGTACCTGGTGACTGGACTATTAGTAATATAAGTTTTTGTTTGACTTCTATATTCGGTAAATAATAATTATAAAAATCATTCACATTTAAAGAAAACTCTGCTTTTGCACTTTGACAATACATAGTCTTAATCTTGTGGCTTCTTTCTTATTTTTGAGTTGTATTTATGTATTTATGTTCAACGAGTACCTACATTCACATTCTGATGAAGTCTCCAGTGGCGTATCCAGAGGGGGGCGTATGGGGATATATGCCGAAGTGGAACCTGATTTTTTTTGTGGCTGGATCAGCCACAAAAATTAGCATCTAATACCATATTTTAGTTATATTGTACTATGTAAGTCGAGAAATATATAAGGGATGAGAGAATAGCACTGCAATAGCAATGATAATAATAATAATGAACTATTTTTTTATAGGCAGTGACGAGTGGTATGATTGTAGGGACTAGATAGCAGGGGATAGAGAAACTACAGATAGCACTTCAAAGTTTGATCACTTTTTACCATCTATTATTAGAAATAAATTCAATATAGCTTATATTGCTCTAGTTGATTATAGTTTATTCAGTTTTATGCATATCCTTGAACAAAGCTCCAGTAGCTTGAAAAATTCACAGTTATGATGAACAGGCGTAGTTTCTATCGTTGACAGGAGGGACACATCCATCTAATATTTAAAAAAAAAGTTTCAACCACCCCCCCCCCCCCCTAAAAAAACAAGTTTGAATACTCAATTGAAAATCAAGTAAATTTGAAAAAAAATATTAATCAAGTTAAAACTAAGCCTATAAAGCTGGTTGAGACAGTGCTTTATTGGAGCCAAAATTTAAGCATTCTAGCTTGTTCTAGCATTCTATCAAGAGTGAGATAAGAAATGTTTGAGGGCTGATGTGTTTTAATTGAGCTCCCAGTTTTTCTGATTTTATAGTGGGTTTTTGTCTGGGTATCCAGCTGAAAATTTGCACACTTGTTGTTGTGAATAGTGGCTACAGGACTGCGATTTTACTTTCCCTTCACACCTAATCTGAAGCAGTGAAACCACATATTTTCTTGCTCCATGCCGTCTCCGCCTGTTACTCGTGCGGCTGCTGGTACAAAATTTGGCAAAGATAAGGCCAACCTTATCTCTCATTCACCGGCTGGGCAGCAGCGGTTCAATCAACAACAACAGAGAGGTGTGAATCGGCCGCATACTTCTTCGTCTTGCTCGATAGCTGACGGCGTTCCTGTCTCCATGACGACCGAAGGACAGTTGGAGGCGGCTCTCGAAAACTGCTGTCAAGTGACGCATTTGTTGACAGAATTGCTGCTCATCTTGAGGAGCGTTTGTGCGAGCGTCTTTCTCAGACAATTAGCGCTCAGGTGCTCGCTGATCTCGATGGTCGACTTGAGGCGGTGGCGCGGAAAGCTGATGATGCTGCGAATGAGTTGGTCAACATCAGAACTCGTGTCGCCGAGCTTGCGGATAGTTTCGACTTCCGACTTGATGAATTGGCTCAATACTCCAGAAGAAATAATATTCGTTTATCCGGTGTTCCTGAGGGCGAAGGGGAAGATGTGACTGGGGCCGTCGTTAGCCTGCTCAACGACAAGCTGAAGGTCGGGATTGTGCCGGCCGACATTGACAGATGCCACCCTGTCGGTCGCCCGATCGCCCCTGTTTCGGCCGGCGGCGCGTCCTGTATGCGTCAGCCACGCCACACAGATTCTAATCAAGTTTGTGAGCTATCAGAAGAGGAATTTAGTTATTTCAAACAAGCGCCAATTGAGTGGTTCCGGCTTATTCGTGTATGAGGATCTCATTATGAAGCGACGTGTATTGTTTAGAGAAATGTGTGGAAAATTTTATTTTAGAAATGTGTGGAGTCGTGATGGTGTTGTGTTTTGGAGGCTGAACGGGAGGGTGGTCTCTCAGTTCTCAAACGGCCGTGTTAGTGTTGTGCATGCAAAACAATTGTTGCAATGAGTGTGTATTGGCTATAATTCACGCGTATGCAAGTGATAATTTTTTTCTTCTTTATTGAATCTTTTGTATGTGTATTTTAAGAATATTTTCTCCACTCTCTAGCTTGGTAGCTGAATCCTCTGTAATTTCTTAATGTGTATGAATTTCTCTGAATGAAAACGGCCCCTCCCGAGAGGCCGGATACCTTTTTTCAATATATGAAAAAATTATTAGCATTGCTGTAAAGGATGATATATATTATATAGTATGTAATCCGGTTATAAAGTATGATAACATTGAACTCCGTAGCCCCACAATAAATTATGTGTGGGAATTCAACTTTTTTGTTATTAGAGTTTTTGAGTAAATTTCTATATCATATTTGATAGGCGAAACAATTAGATAGAATACTGTATGGAGAAGAGTAATTCATTGAAAATGATAGTTCTAGGTAGTCAATTGATTTAAAATCAACTAATTGCTCTGCTATCACTGGATTTTTAATTATTATCATTTCGTTTCAGCAATGAAATTTTTGACAATCTACATGCAGTAATTTTGATTTAATAAATTTGTGAATTCTCTTTCAATGTGGTTGGAGAGTCGGATTCAAAGTGTGTTTCTATTTTCTAGTGAGTGAAGTTTGCTCAATGGATAGAAAATAGGCAGAAACGATACTGCCGTCATATTGTTTCATTTCATTTACATATACAATCAGTGCTGTCTTTTTTGTTTATCTCATTCTAGTAAGTAACATGGTTCCCTGTTTTACTTTACATTTCTTATCTGGATTATCAATTTGCTATCGTTATCTACTCTCACCACTCTGATTAATTAGAGCAGGTGATTATTAAATGACTGTGGAGACTCAACTATATATATTGTCGGCTTATATATTGAATTGAGCTTACTTTTAACATTTAATTTGTTGTACATATCTAGACATAATTAGTATTTTTTTCTTTTCTATAATCAATAAAAAATTAACTCTTATCCAATTTGTAGCTTCTGCTCCTGGTAAAATGTCTGAATTGAGCTTTCACTATCAGAATGTTAATGGATTAAGAACTAAGACGCATGAATTTTCGGAAAATCTTTTGAATTCAAATTTTGATGCCATAGCTTTGTCTGAAACTTGGCTTTACTCTCTTATTCCCGACCAAGAGCTATTTGATAATAGGTATACATCTATATATCGAATGACTTAACAAATTACGGAAGAAGAGGATGGGGTGTTGTTGTAGCTGTCAAAGATTGATATAGCTCTGAATTGGTAGCTTCTTCCCGTCGTGAGGGTTTCCAGTCTTTGTGTGTCAAACTAAATTTTGGTTATTGTAATGTATTTTTGATTGTTGTTTATATTCCACCTGCTTCGAATATGTGTATTTTTGAAAATTTCTATGATCATGTTGAGAGTCTCAATGGGTTAATTGATGGTAATATTATCATGGTTGGAGATTTTAATCTTCCTGAGATTAACTCGGCTGATTACAACTTATTTACTGGTTCCTTACGTGCAAGTAGACTAAATAATTTTTCAACATTGCTCAACTTGGTTAAAAAGGCGAGGTTATCCCTCATGGTTCACAGGGGAATAATTAGGGAAATTAAGGGAGCATAAGAATAATATTCTCAATGTAAAAAACCGTACTTTGGATCTGGTACTTCGCAACATTGATTTGAGTGTCCAGCGGGATGCATCACCTTTGGTTTTTGAGGATGCTCATCATCCTGCTCTGGAACTAACATTTATCATACCGTATCTCAATTTAAACCGTAATTCCAATTGTTTTTCTAATAACCTTATTTATAACTATAAAAAGCTTACTATTTAAACTTGTACATTATTTTGAATGATATCGATTGGTCCTCTCTCTATTGTATGACAGATGATGATGAGGCTGTTAATCATTTCTGTAATACTTCATTCTCTGTCATTGATTGCTGCGTACCTAGAAGAAATCCTGTAAAAAGGCGAGGTTATCCCTCATGGTTCACAGGGGAATAATTAGGGAAATTAAACTTAAGAACAGAATGGCAAGGAAGCGGAGACATTCTGATTTTCATAATCATAGATTTATATTGATTAGGCGTTCATTGAAAGCCAAAATACGTGAAGCCAATAAAAAGCACCTAATTACTGTTCAGTCCTCAGTGAGACGTAACATACGTAGTTTCTGGTCTTATGTGAATAACAAGCGTATTGCTGCAGCACCGAAGCAGAAAAGTATGTTTCTGAATTCATCACTAATCGAGAGTGGGGTGGATATTGCGAATGGCTTCGCCAATCACTTTGCCTCAATATACGACGATTCGATGGTTCCTTCTGCCATGAACTCACCGGTTGTGTCTGATCAGAATATTTTAAATCTAAGGACTGTTTCCATCGGAAATGTTGAGAAAGCTATCAAGTTACTTATGCCTAGGGCATCGTGTGGTCCTGATGGTATTCCACCTTTCCTGGTGAAGGGATGCTGCGATCTTTTGTCCATAAATCTTTGCTTCATTTTCAATTTATCTCTGAAACTTGGTGTTTTCCCGAATGAATAGAAGCTCGCTAGGGTCTCACCAATATTAAAGTCTGGCAACATGCAAGACATTGCTAATTTTAGACCAATAAGCTTGACAAATGTTTCTTCAAAGATTTTTGAAAGTATCATTTTTGATTCTATTTACAAGCACATGTTGAACAGTTTCAATAAACAGCAACACGGCTTTTTACCTGCTAAGTCGACTACTACAAATTTAATTGAATTTTCTTGTGATGTTTTGCATGGTCTGGAGTCTTTTGGGAGGGTTGATGTTGTATTCATTGATTTCCGAAAGGCTTTTGACCTTGTAAATCATGATGTTCTCCTACACAAACTACTGGCCTATAATTTCTCGAATTCTACTGTAGGATTTATAGCATCTTATTTGAAGAACAGAAAACAATTTGTTTCATATGATGGTTGTGATTCTGATCTATATGCAAACGTATCTGGTGTCCCTCAAGGTACATCATTAGGTCCTATTTTATTCCTCATCATGATCAACGATCTACCTGATGTATTAAAAAACTCTAAATGTCTTTTATTTGCCGATGATGTTAAGATATATAAAACTATTACCGGTGTAAATGATTGTGATTCATTACAAGAGGATATTAATGAGATTGCCACATGGAGCTCTGTGAATGGTTTGAAAATTAATGTTAATAAATCACACATAATGACATTTTCAAGACAAAATCTTCCTTTTAATTTCTCTTAAATGATGAATGGTTCTGCTCTTCCAATCAAAATATCGTGTAAGGATTTAGGAGTCTATTTTCAAAGTGATTTCAGATTCATCTCTCATATTGAACACATTTTAAATGTTTCTAATCGACTGTTGGGCTTTGTTATTAGAACTTGCAAACATTTCAGTAATTTAGATACCATCATATATCTGTACAAGTCGTTGGTAAGAAGTAGATTGAAGTATGCCTCAATTATTTGGGATCCTTATCATGCTGAATATTCTGATTCTCTTGAAAAAGTTCAAAATAAATTCCTTCCCTACTTGTATTTTAAAAAGTTTGGCCACTATCCCTATTTTGCATATCCCACTTCACAGCTCAGAATCATGTTCAAAATTCCAACATTAAAGTCCAGACGAAATCTCCAAGCCATCTTACATTTATATAAAGTAGTTAATGGTCTTACACAGCATCCTTTTCACCTGGAAATATTGGGCTTCTATGTGCCGACTGTTTTCTCGTGGGAGGTATTTTTGTTTTTTATACCAAGATCTCGAACGTTGCAAGATTATAAACTCACCCATCAATCGATCCATGAGACTTTTCAACACAGTATTGCGAGATATCGATCTCTTCAATCTGTCTTTGAATACCTTTATCAAATCATGCTCTATATTACTGGAATATTAATTCTTTTGTCAATTTTTAACTTTAAGCACTCTCTCTCCTCTTTTCTTCTGCTATCTCTTCTTCTGCTAAAACAGTAGGATTGGATGGGGTCTCAAGCAAAATTTTAAAAGAATGTGAAAATGAATTACTGGACCCTTTATTGCATCTCCTTAATACTTTACTAAAGCAGGGTATTTTCCCTGATGATCTGAAACAAGGAAAAATTTTTCCAATTTTCAAGAGCGGTGATTCTGAAAGAGTTGAAAATTATAGACCCATTAGTATTCTAAATGTAATAAGTGAAATTTTTGAAAGAGTAGTTTTAAATATTGATGCACCTGGAAGAAATTAATTTCATATGTGATGAACAGCATGGGTTCCAGAAAGGGAAATCTAGTAAGACTGCAATAGTATCCCTTGTTGAAAGAGTAATAGATATAATAGATTCAGGTGAGAAGGCAGCCGCAATATCTCTTGATTTATCCAAAGCTTTTGATTGTGTGAACCATAGAATATTATTGGAAATACTAAAAACTGTAGGTGTGAATGGTATAGAACTAAAATGGTTTGAATCATATCTCATAGGTAGAAACCAGTGTGTTGAGCTTACCAAGGTGGATGGGAATGAAATAGTAAAAATTAAATCTCAAAAACTGGAGGTCCAAGCTGGAGTACCTCAAGGCTCAATTCTGGGTCCCTTACTGTTTCTGTTGTATGTGAACCAATTACCAAAAGAATTAAAAGATCACAGAGCTCTGTTGTTTGCTGATGACACATCGCTTATCTTTAACAATTATTTATTAGATAGTCTAGAAATAAATGCTTTTACTGGAGTACAGTCAATTGTCCAATTCTTGAAGCAAAGGTAATTAACAATAAATAGTAAGAAATGTCAATTTCTACAATTCAAAAGGAAATATAATTCAGTAGAGGATAGAGAAATAAATGTGTTTGTAGAGGAAAATGAATTAGACCAAGAAGAGAAAGTAGCATTCTTGGGAATTTTATTGGACAGGAAATTAACATGGCATCCTTACATTGAGAGGATATGTAATAAGATATCATCTGGGGTATTTGTCCTGCGGCAGCTTGCTAGGCTGAATGATAAAAAACTACTGTTAACTGCTTACCATGGACTTATACTATCTCATATTAGGTATGCTATTTTAGTATGGGGTAATTCATCTCAACAAAATATGGACAGAGTGTTCAAGATTCAAAAGAAGGCACTCAGATGTATAGAGAAAGTGAATAGGTTAGACTCTTGTAGGCCTTTATTTAAAAAGCTTGGTTTATTAACTGTGCCATCTTTGTATGTATATGAAGTTGTAATGCATGTGAAAACGAGTGGTGTGATCCAGAATTCAGATGTTCATGAGTATAATACGCGAAACAGAGCAGATTATCATATAATGGGTCACAATAGTAGGTTATTTGAACAAAAATCAGATTATATTGGTAGGAAATTTTATAACAAGCTACCTCAAATCTTGAAAAGTAATGATGATTTGAAGATTTTCAAAAAACAAATGAAAAAATATTTAGTTGATAGAGCTTTTTATAGTGTACAAGAATTCCTTTCAAACCTAAACTAGGTTGAACTACTCAGTGTTAGAATTATTATGTAGTAACATGACTTGTCTTATACTTCATGACTGGAGAGTCTTTAGGACGTAATCTAAAAAAAAAACCTATCTCTAGATATATATCTTTACCTTACTTCTTCTCTATTTTATCATTTTCTTTGTAATTTTGTTCAGTTTAATTAGTCAACTCTTTTTTTCTTATTTATATTGAACTTTCCTTTTTTCCTTATTTTAATTAAACTTATTTATATTGTACAATACGAATATAATGGTATAAATAATTAGTATTTTATTTCAATATTTAGCATGTAATTCTGAAGTTTGTTTAATTTCTGTATAAGTTTGCTTTTTTTCTTCTGTATTATTTTGTGTGGAGTGCGGATTTGGGCAGTGTGCCTGTCGCTTCCAACTACATTCACTACAATGTATCTTTTTTTCCAATAAATTGAAATTGAAATTGTTATCAGAATAATAATGAATAGGCCTTCTACAAAATCACTTTTTTTTAAACAATTGAATGACAAATAAAATTCTACTCCATACCATTCTATTTGTTATTCAATTGAAACCTAATAGATCTATGAAATTTTCAAGGGAAAATCGATGTGGCCTACTGATCACCAAAAACAAACTTGAATGAAATGTTTGCTTTCAAGAACCCCCGGACCCTCCTTTGATATTCCATACCTCCTACACCCCCGGTGTCTCCCTCAAAGTTTAAGTGCTTCCTACTCCAATGATATGATCCCCCTCCCCCCACGGAAATGTTTTTCTGGATACGCTACTGGAAGTCTCTGTGTTTGTTTTACGTGCAAATGTGACATAATTTGACAATGAGTTTTATTGTGAGTTTCATTAGTATTTCTCCTGGTTACAGTGGTAATAATTATTTTATAGAAGTACTTTTTTTTAGGTATCTTGCAAGCATTACTTGAATACAACAGTTGCGATCGTAGTAAATCCAGATAAAATGACTTACATCAGTGTAGTACTTAAAAAAGCGCATGACGATGGATTTGTAATATCTCACAAAGGAATGGGAATCTCTGGTAATTCTAATTTTTGATTTTACGTATAAAAATTTACTATATTTCTCTCTATTTTTAACGAAACTAGTACATAAGAAGACTAGTTTGCAGTAGGATAAGTTTAATGATCGTTGACATCAAGAGTATTGATAAGCAATTTTCTTGTTCACAGAAGTAGTCAGTCATCATTTAGACGTCGTAGCGGTAGCATGTCGAGAGCATTTAGGTGTTAATAGAATAGTGTAGTATAGTGGTAGTAAAAATAGTTATATTTCGATAGTTCCGTGTCTGCGCCTTAGTGGAATTAGGCCTATGCGAAATTGTAGAAAAGTGCGAAATTGCATTACGCGAGTAAGTCAAAGCGAATTAAGAAAAAATGGAAACCGGTAGGCCTCTTTCACACGGCAGAATTCTGGCTCCTGAAGATCATATTTCGGAAGATCATATTTCATATTTCTAATTTATCAGGTTCAAAGAATTGAATATAACTCTAAAGTACCAGTAATTATTTCTTTGCAACAATCAGAAAAATCTATTATGAACATACAGTATAGACATTGTGGTGATCTGAATCGATCTATCGTAATAATAGGAACTGAAAGAATAAAAAATGTCATTACATTCCAAGTAAAACGAAACTGATGTCTGTGATTGTATTAGAACTGCTGAGTGGATAATCCATACTGAGAAAGTCATGAATAGTCCAGACCAGCCTGGCGACTTTGATGCTTTTGACACCGGAATCTTGTTTTATTTTTATTGAAGAATGAAAACCATTTATCATGATAAAAAGCAGTTCTATACTTTTTATTATTATATTAGTAGTGATTAACATAATCATGGCTTGTCGATTTTAGTCGCTGAGCTGAATCCTCAGTCGTAGAACTATGGGCCAAGCGCGAGCTTTCGCTTTCTATGTCGTATACCATCGACACAAACTTCCGCTTTTTTGTTGTTTGTTTTTTGCCGTTCTTATGAATTCTGTTGAATCAAACATAATGATATTTAACAAGTTGCGCTGAACCTGGTAGAATTCATAGGAACGGTAAAAATCAATTTTACGGAAATATATGTGCATGTAACTGGATTTAGAAGATCAATACGATAATGTGTTCTATCATAATTTAATGATTATCACAGAAATGTTTAAGTGAAAACGTTGGGCGCAAACCTACTGCCATGGGGAGAAAAATAAATTTATGAAAAGCTTGATTGCTTGAATCTGGATATCTGTTAAAGAAAACGTTGGTTTTTCAAAGTTATCTTACTCCCTTATTTTTGGGTATTTTCAGAAATCAAGATAAATATATCCCACCAAATTTCCTACACGAATACAGAGCAAGTTGTATTATAATAGCTACAGTACATACGTACTGTATAGTACAGTACCTGTTCGTTTTTACCGTATATGATAATAGAAAGCTTTATTAAAAACAGCCATAACTTCCTTGTTTTCGGATATTTTCGGAAACGGGATTTACGCTTTAAAGAATTTGGGGGTCGCTGGGGGAGCTGTATAAAATTTACTATGAGTGTCAAAATGAGAATCTGTCTATCTTCATTTTTAAGAAAGATAGATTTTGAGAAGAAGTGAGGACCGGAGAGACGTTGAATCACCATGTGAAAGCGACAATTTGTCAGCTAGTATCTCGATCCAAACTGGTTTCTGCTTGCCTCGAGGGGAAAAGACGTGACAAAAGGAGGTTCCTGGCTCGGGATCACCATGTGAAAGACACGATTGGACTCAATGTACCTCGACAAAAAAACGTGAGCACTGTTCGGTGTTCAAGTTGCACGTCTCCTATCGTGTGGAAGAGGCCGTAGTGTAAACGCAGGTATCCCTACAAAGGAGTCAACGTCGGAAAAGGTCATCGACCCAAATAATTTAAGAACAGCGACCGAACAAATATTGTATAATAGTTGGAAGGAAGCTGAAAATAAATGTGTAATGATGCAAATTTAAAATTTCAATTTTTTTTTATTTATTCAAGTAAGTTACAATGCATTCTGGTTTATACACGAATCTACAATAAATTACAGAACAACAGCCAATTATGCAACAAATTTCACATATTATGAAAACTTATTAATTACAATGAAGATTGAATGCAACATTAGAATATTGATAATATAGTATTGTAATGTAACTACATAAATCAGCGGTGTTTCAACAATGAAGAAATGATAATTTCAATGAATAAATATACACCCCACTATAAATTATATGTGTTGGGGTATGAGTAATTAGTTGCTTATTGCGTGTTATAATTACTATTTACAAACTTCATTCACTGATATGGGATTAAAGTTTTTTATAATAAAATTAGTAAAAAATTTATAATACAAACAAAATTATGAAATTAGTAGATAAATATTAATGGTCTATTAAGGATAATAATAAGAAAGGTTATTTTTAGAAAAATGAAAAACAGTAAAGAGAAGAATGAAGTATAAATAGTTTCAATATTTACAGTCTAACTAAATTTTCACAATTTTCCACTCCAATATCAACCAACCAGGAAAATAAACTTTCTTGAACCTGTGTCTATTGAATTCTTCCCTTATGTAACTTGGTATTGAATTGTAAATTTTTGGTCCCAAATATATGTAGTTTCTTTGCCCAAATGTAGTGTTCATCCTTGGTACTATTGAATGCGTGTTTCTCTGCCTTGTTTGATGGTTATGATCTGCCAGTCTTATGTGTTCGTTGTTTCTCCCCATTCGCTTGATGATAGCCTGGATGTAGAGTTGTCTTACACTCAGTACTTTACTGTCCTTGAAAAGAATGTTCGTGGGGAATTGATTCTCCTTGAAGCCTATTATTTTTAGTATTCGTTTTTGAAGTTTATAGAGAGGTTCAACAAGTATAAAATTCGTAGCTCCCCAGATAATTATGAGGTATCTTAAAATTTATTGCACTTAAGAAAAATAAACAGTTTTTAATGTCTCATAGTTGAGGATTTTACGGAGTTGATAGAATTTGTAGAGAAGCTTCCTGATCCGGGTAATTGATAGATTAATGTGCTTGTCCCATTTGAATTTGTTGTCCACTATTGTTCCTAAATATTTTATTTCCTTGACTTGTTGAATTTAAGGGCAATCACACGGGTTGTTGGTGCTTCCACAGTGATGCAGGATTATTGAAGAATCCTGTGGTCTCGTCCGTTCTGTCAGAGAAAAGGCTAAAAATTTCGTTTTTGTTTCATTTACTATAAGCAAATTTTCTCTTAACCATTTATCGACTTTTATCAATTCTTCCTGTGCCAGATTAAAAACTTCTTCCCAGGTGTTTCCTTCAAATAGTATCATCAGCAAAAGCTATTACTCTTCCTCTTATCTTAATTGAACATAGCTCATTTGCATATGCCAAATACAGAATTGGCCCAAGAACTGTTCCTTGGGGAATCCCAAACTTCATCGTTTCCTCTGAACTGAGATGTTCTTCAACTTTGACTTTCTGACGCCGGTCACAGAGGTATGATCTAAACCATTCTAGAGGAACTCCTCTAATTCCCATGGCTTCTCATTTCTTACTATATAAATGGATCAAAAAAGCAGTACAAACGTGTATTCATAGATGAAGCAATATTAATGCATGCAGATTTCGTGGGATTTGTCTCATCTCTCGCTGGTGCTTCTGAGATTATTCTGCTGGGAGATTCAAACCAAATATCTTACATAGAGAGAAGTAAATTAACAGCTGAATGGTCACACATTTCATCTCTCTGTGAGAAGAGAATCCATCAAACAGTAACTAGAAGGTGTCCAATAGACGTCTGTTACATCCTTTCCAGCTACTACCAGGACATTGGTACGAAAAATGAGGTCCTGTTATCCGTCAGACCTCCAATAACAAATGGAGAACTTGGACCACTTGAAACCAACACTCTGATTCTTACATTCACTCAGCTCGAGAAGAAAACAGTGCTAGAAGAGCTGCAATCAAAACTTCACCCTTCAATTAAAGTCCATACAATTCATGAAGCACAGGGTTTAACTCACAAGAATGTAGTTCTGATAAGGAACAATAAAAAACAACTTGGAATATATAACAGCACACAACATGTAATAGTAGCAATGAGCAGACACACACAAACCTTCAGATATATCACAACAGGGCAAGAAGATTTAGTGCTGACCCTAATTCGAAAACTAAAGGATGTTAGTGGAGAGTTTCTCTTGAGCTGGAATGAAAGAAACATGGAAAAGATTAATGAGAGTTTAAATAATGAGTAACAACAACAAATTTGCTCAGCTTCGAGGATCTTGATATTTTGAAGAAATAAATGATGAAGTGATCGACAACAGTCAACAACTTTGTGCAGCATTGAGTTCTTGTGATTTGAGCATCTTTTGTCTCAATATAAGGAGTATCAGAAGAAATTTTGATGAGCTGATGATTCAATTGTGCGACATTAATTTTTCTTTTGATGTTATTATTCTAATCGAATGCTGGATTAGGACTGAATTTGTACTCCAGTCCATTCGAGGATATGATGTATTTTCCACCATAAACAACCCATTACAAAATGATGGTGTAGTTGTTTATCTTAAAGATAGTATACAT
Source organism: Nilaparvata lugens (assembly GCF_014356525.2). Taxonomy (NCBI): domain Eukaryota; kingdom Metazoa; phylum Arthropoda; class Insecta; order Hemiptera; family Delphacidae; genus Nilaparvata; species Nilaparvata lugens. The sequence continues at coordinate 49,175,702 of NC_052518.1, forward strand.
GTACAATGTGTTGAGCTACGGATTAATCAGGCAAATGTCCCACATATTCGGTTGGATGCAGCAGACAAAAAGTGGAACATCCTTGCAATATATAGATCACCGTCCTTCAATATTTCAAATTTCCTGAGTGACTTAGAATCGATCCTGAATGAATTAAGAGGGCAACAAGTCATATGTGCAGGAGACATGAATATTAACACCCTTCAAATTCGTCCACATCATCAATTTAATGACTACTGCGATCTTCTAAGCGAGCATGGGCTAAGACTCTGCATTAAGCAAGCAACCAGAACTACAACAGAAACTGCTTCTTGCATAGATCACATTGCTACCAACTCAAGAGATAATCTTTTTCCAATCATTTATGAATCAACAATAACCGACCACTTCACCACAATTCTAGGAGTGCAACATATTTCGAGAAATAGTGCAAATGAAACTGGAACACATGAAATAAACGAGAAAATAGACATCAATAGCTTGAAGAATGAACTACTGAATGAGGAGTGGATTCATGTTTTAGAAGATAATAATCCAGATACATCTTATGACACCTTCTTATCAACTCTGAGACAACATATACAAAATAATATCAAGCAGCATCGGCGGCAGAAGAAGTACAAATCCATCAAACCATGGATCACCAGAGGTATAGTAGCAGCAATAAGAACTAGAAATATACTCAACAAAAGAAGAAAGGAAGACCCAAACAACATCAACTTAACCAACTTCTATCGTCGGTATAGGAATACACTCACAGCTTTAATTCATGAAACAAAGGACCAATACTATAGAGAGAAATTGTATGAAGCTGGAAAGGATAATAAAAGAATGTGGAAAGTAATCAAAGATGCTACTGACTCTAAATCAAAAACAAAAATGAAATTGAATGCTATTAAAATAGATGATAGGATTTTCAATCTAAAGGAAAATCCAGAAACTGTGCTCAACCACATGAATAACTTTTTCACAAATGTAGGTGAAGAAATGGCGAAGACAATAATAGATTCCTTGAGAAAACCACTAGACCAAATCATATCCCAATATAAACCTGTTACAAGAACTCTAAACTCCATCTACTTTCACCCAGTAACTGAAGATGAGCTTCTTGAAGCTATTAGTAGTTTGCGAAATGACAGTGCTCCAGGACTTGATGGAATCAATAATAGAACATTGAAGTCGATAAAAAATGTAATTTTAAAACCATCAATTCACATATTTAATTTAAGTCTGTCAAAAGGATTTTTTCCAAAAGCTATGAAAGAGACATGTGTTAGACCATTACATAAAAGAGGCGACAAAACAAATGCCACCAATTACAGGCCTATTTCACTTATAAGCAATATTTCTAAGATTTTGGAAAAACTGGTAAAGAAACGTCTTGTGAATTACATGGAAAAAAACAACTTACTATCTAGGAATCAATTCGGGTTTCGTGAGGGGAGGAGTACAAAAGATGCGGTATTAGAATTGTCAAATTTTGTCACTGATAAGCTAGAAAATAACAAAAAATGTGCAGCAGTGTTCCTGGACCTAGCAAAAGCTTTTGACACTGTTAATCACAGTTTGCTGCGAAAATCAAAGACATCCTACTTTTCGCTGACTGTTTTATTAATTCTGTTTCTGTAATAGATGATAGGAAGCCTTGAATATCTATTTTTATGTTTGATGCTGTGAATTTATTTGATGATTTTGAGCTGGAAATTCTATTCTTAATCTTTTTAAGCACTTCCATAATTTGTTCGATCAATTGATTGTTGCAATGCTTTCACATAGCTTGGACACTTTAGATAGTTTACTTTGTGGTCTGAGGGTTTATCAGCTCTTTTGCAGTGAAAACATACTGGAGGTTTATCGATTGAAGGGCAGGTTTTGCGGCAGTGTCCTGTGATGGAGCAATGACCACAGATGTCTTCTTCTTTTTTACAATGTTTTGTGATGTGCCCATAGACTTGACATTTATAGCACCTTTGCACTGCATGGTAATCATTAACTCTACATGATGTCATATCTATAAATATTTTTTTCTTATTAATTATTGCTTTCCTAATTCCGGATTCACATTCTACTACCCAATGCACAGAATCCTTGTTTTTCGGCCCTAATTTGAATGATGGCTTGCAACCTTCTTCAAATTTTTGTTTTTGTATCCCTGAATTGACAAAATTTTTGTTATATATTTCTTCAGTTACCTCTTTGTTAGTGAGATCAGATGGAACATCATAAACAATTATCCTGGGTTTTTTATTTTGGGGCTCAGTTATCTTGATTTGATCATTATTTACAGCTTTATTCTTCAATAATTTATTTTTGTCCTCTAGAGAATCCAGAACAATGAGTAAACCTCCTCCTCTAACGGGTACTGTCTTATTTATTTTAATGTTATCCTTTCTCGCGATGTTGGTTTTCAGTGTTCCTTTTATTTTTTCACTGTCTTGTTTCTCATCACCGGTGGAATTTGAGGGTTTAATTAAGACTACCTGTTCTTTTGGAAGGATTTTCCTGACTTGATTATTGGACTGGGGATCGCTTGAAGTAGCTTTTTTCGGTAGTTGTATCATGTCTGCGTAAGTAATAGGCCTGACTTTATTTTTAATTTCCTGAACAGATTTGCTTATGTCCTGTGAATTTTCGGATGCCCTAAAGAATCACTTATTTGGCTAATAGTAACTGCTCTCGTTTCTACTTTCACGATTGCCAATGCTAATTTCTGAACTAATTCTAAGAAATTATCATATTCGGCTCTGGAAACCTTGTTTTTTTTTAAATTCTGACGAAGTCCATTCCTTGAATTCCGAAGAGATACTCTTCATGCTCATTATGTCTGTGTTGAATTCATTCAGCAATAATTGTTCAACAGTTTCCATTTTACCTGGTTGTTCTCGTACTTTGAGTCCTTGGTTTCCTGGAAAGTTATCCTCTTCTTCCTCCTCCTAGAATTGCGGGATCAGTCCATCCGGTGGTTTGGTTGGTGACCTCATCTATCCGACGACGATGACGTATGAAGATAGCTGCTGTATGGTTATGTTCCAGTGACCCACTTATTGATGAAAGATGATTGTTTTGAAAACTATCACTATGGTGAAACTAAACTACTAAGATGTTTACTCTACGAGCGCTACTGTAAGACTGAATGAAGAATGAAAAATCAAGAATGAAGAGCTTGAAACGAAGCTAGAGCAACTGAATAAAAGAATCTCTCTTCTTGAGAAAAATGGAGAGAGTAATAACCAGCCTCAGTCATTTACTGTTGGAGGAAATTTGAAAACTAATAAACTAACTTTCGAAAAGGAAGAAAACAAGAAGCTAAATTTTTCTATGGATGAAGAAGAGTTAGCAAAGGAGACTGAATGGATTCGAGTGAAATTCAAGAAATTCAAAAAAAGTAGTTCCTATCATTGTGAACGGTATAAAATTTTCAATACGTTTTTGAAAACTTTGAACAGTGTCTCTCCAGATGACAAGTTTAGAATAAAGCTAGTCAGTGATGAAACATTCAAAATCAACGTTCTAGATGTAGATACTTATAGAAACGTGACGAAAAAATTGGTTGATACTTGCTATAAGTGGCATTCTCACAAGAATAAGCAGTCTTGACCCATCAGAGTGATGGTAAAGAAACTACATCATTCATGTAGTCCAGATACCATACTTGATGATTTGTAGAATCAAGGCTATAAAGTCCTGGAAGTGGTAAATAAACTCAAATGGAAGACAAAGGAACCATTGGACATGTTCCTGGTATCCTTTAGCTGCGAGGAAGATATCAAAAAATATTTGAATTGAAAACGGTTCTTGGATGTAAGGTAGAAATTGAAAATATAAGGAAGGCAAAGCTGATAGCCCAATGCAAGCGTTGCCAGGCTTACGGTCACACCCAACGTTACTGCAACATGGAACCAAGATGCGTGAAATGTGGATCAAAGCATCTAAGTAGGGACTGCCAAAAATCCAATGATGTCCTACCAAAATGTGTCGATTGTGGAGAAGCTCACCCTGCAAGTTACAGAGGGTGTACTGTAGCTATTGAACTGCAGAAAATCAGAAATGCGGCTCAAAAAAGGAGGACAAACACTCACAAGAGCTCAATCAGTCAAAATCCAACTAAAAAACTTAGAGATAAAAGTACTTAGCGGGTAGAAATTCGTGTGCCTACTCTGAGTAGAAGAACATTTGCACAGACTGTAGTAGGAAATAATGGCTCTAATTCGAATAGCTGTCAGTTCGATAATATGGAGGAAGATATTAATCAGGTGCTGAAGCTCATTTTACATAAGTTAGACAACCAAGAAAAAAGTATCTTCTATCTTCAAAGCCGTTTTGAGAAGTTGGATAAAAATTGTTCTTCTGAATTGTAATGCTGAATGGATCTGAATGGACTTGTAATGAATTGGATCTGAATTGTTCTTCTGAATAGTTGAATGGAATGCTGATGGACTCTTTAATCGGCAGCAAGAAATAGAAGCAGTTTTAAATTTAGAAAAAATATATATTTGTTTAGTTTCAGAAACTGATTCACTAAACAATCTTACATTAGAATTAGAGGATATAAGACTTATCATGCTATACATCCCAGTAATTCGGCGCGAGGTGGAGGTGCTGTTATCATCAAGGATAGTATTCAACATCATGAAGAAATTAAATATGAGTCTGAAAGAGTGCAATTAACTAGTGTAGATGTTCAAACCAGAACTTATAAGTTAGTTGTGGCTGCTCTCTACTGCCCACCCAGACATTCCATACGAAAACGAGAATACATCTCTTTATTTGAGATGTTGGGTACAAAATTTTGAATTGAAATTGAAAAAAATCATTCTTGGAGGTGATTTTAATGAAAAACACGTTTTTTGGGGGTCACGTTTAACAACCAAGAAAGGCAGAGAGCTCTATAAGGCTATTAGGAGTACAGTTGTGAGGCCATTTCTACCGGAAAACCAACCTTCTGGCCCTCAGATATGCAAAAAATTCCAGACCTAATAGATTTCCTCTTAATTAAAAATGTGAGTTTCAACTACTCGATTATTGAGGAAAATTTCGACCTTGATTCTGACCATTCTCCATTATTTTCTTCTACAGCTGAGTGAAACTATAATACAAAAACAAAATAAACGACCAGCGCTTGCTAATACCCGTACAGACTGGGAAGGATTTCAACAGATGCTGGAAGAAAAAATAATCCTTGATGTACCATTGAGAAGCATGGAACAGCTTGATGGAGAACTGGAAAAATTTGTCATTGACGTGCAACAGGCAGCCTGATGGAACACCCCACAACTAAGAAGAAGAACTGTAGGAAATAGCTACCCAACAGAAGTGAAGGAAATGATAGCTGAAAAAAAGGAGAGCTAGGAAAAAATGGCAACAAACAATAACTTCACAAGATATAACTTAATCATTTAACTCAACAGCTCAGAAGAGAAATCCAACAAATTAAGAATGAATCAATGAATCATTATCTGAGAAATCTAACAGAAGATGAAAGCACCGACTACTCTCTCTGGAAGGCAACCAGGAAATTGAAAAAACCCATTCAGCATTAACCACCAATTGAGAAACAGGATGGCTCATGGGCTAGAAGCAATACAGAAAAAGTTCAAGCATTTGCTGATCATCTGGTAAACACATTTCAACCACACAATCATGATGAGCTAGAAATTGAAGATTTTACTCAGGAGAACGAAGAGTTTAGACATGTTACTCTGGATGAAGTAGAGACAGTAATAAAAAAATTATATACAAAAAAGCACCAGGATTCTATTTAATAACAGGAGTAGTATTAAAGAATTTACCAAGGAAAGCTATAGTGAAATTAACTAATATTATGAATGTCGTTTTCAGACTCAAATATTTTCCTTGCATGTGGAAGGTAGCTGACTTGGTAATGATCCCAAAACCTGGAAAAGAGCCCCACAACATCTCATCATACCGGCCAATATCTTTGCTTCCAGTAATGTCAAAACTTTTTGAAAGAATATTGTTGAAAAGGCTGACTCCGATTATTGGAAGGAAAAAATTAATACCAGATCATCAATTTGGCTTCAGGAAAAAACATTCAACAATTGATCAGGTACACAGGATTGTAAAAATAATAGAAAGGTCGTTGGAAGAAAAAAAAGTTCTGCAGCATTTCTGGATGTGAGTCAAGCTTTTGATAGAGTCTGGCATGAAGGACTAATTAATAAGCAATTAACAGACATCTTACATTCATATTTAACTGGACGATACTTCAGAGTGAAACTTGATGATGCTTATTCTGGACTAGGAGAAATAAAAGCAGGAGTACCACAAGGGAGTGTTTTGGGACCGATTCTCTATCTTCTGTTTACAAGTGATCTACCTTGACTCGAAAATAATACAATAGAAACATTTGCCGACGACACAGCAATATTAGCTATAATATTAATATATAATAGGATTGAAAGTGCCACAGAAAAACTTCAAAGATCTATCAGAAAAATTGAAGACTGGACAACAAAATGAAAGATTATACTCAATGAAGCAAAATCAGTTAATATCAATTTAACCAACAAGAGGGCTCAACCCATACCAATAACCATTAACAATGAAATAGTACCATTTGCCAATGATGCCAGGTACCTAGGTATGACCTTAGTTGCAAAGCTTCGCTGGAAGGTCCATGTTAAGAAGAAGAGAGAAGAGCTGGGAATAAAATACAAGAGACTCTGGTGGCTGATTGGAAGGAACTCCATCCTGTCAATTTCAAACAAAGTACTCCTACAAACAGGTTCTAAAGCCAGTACGGACGTATGGTATACAACTTTGGGGGTATACCAAAGACAGTAATATCAAAGTCATACAACGCTTCCAAAACAAGGTGCTGAGAAACATTGCTGATGCTCCTTGGTACGTCAGAAACAGCGACCTGCACAGAGACCTGCAAGTCGACCTGGTATGCAGCGTAATCCAGACGCATGCAGAGAAACACGAGCTGCTGGAAGATGAAAGATTGGTTAGGAAGCTGAAAAGGAAGAAGGCATTTGAATTGGTCTAGTGCTGATTCAAGTGTCTTGCGCCCATGGAAAAGCAGAGCAGTGGAAATGAGTGAAACCCACCTGTGTAGTACAGTCATAAGCAGTGTACTAATAATATTAGAATTTGAATAGGGACCCTATGGAGGATTCTCTTGTATGAAGTATTTATTAGTATTATAGGACAGGAAAAAGTTGCTCATTAGTCCCTAGACTAGATAGCAATCTATCGTTGAATAAAAAAAACAGAAGTAGTAGAAACATTTATACAAAAATTACAGAATGACTTACTTTTTTGTTTGCCAGTAGGACAAAATTCGGACAAACAAATCTACTCTGTCATTCGATTTGATTTCTGATAGTATTTAATTTTTCATTCTTTAGTGAATCTATTACAGGATGTTTTTGTCAAAAATAAGGATCTCTCATCAAGAATTTCAATTGAAGATAAGAATTCAAGTAACTTATTGTTTATGTTTGTTTCTGTAAAATGACAATCTTACCATTTCATACTGTATAGTGAGGTTATAATAGCATTATTTGATTAACATTGGTGTGCTATCCTCATCATTCAAAAAAGCAGATAGTGCTATTATTTTCTAGCTCCGCAACATCGCCAGGTCGTTTTTTAACAAAGTAGAAATATAATTAACAAAATATTCAATCTTAATTATGGTAATTTATTATTCAATCATAACAAGAACGAACAGTTAATATTACATCAGATATACATCAGCTATCATCTATAGAAGGCAGTGGCAAGGTATAGAATCGGCAAAGCTCTTCTCCCATCTTTTTCCTCTACCATAATAACGAGGACATCATTATAGCGAAAAGTTTTGGTTTTTTATAGTGAGTGATAAGGGAGAATAAATTACGCGGTATTTTGCTGTCTTGAGATGTCTTGTCTCAAAAGTGTTGTGACATGCGAATAATCTGCACAGATCAATAAAAGTCAAGTGTTGTGGAACAAGTCTGACTTCATTACTACATTTATGTTCATCTCATTAAAAATAATCACAACCTGGAAGTTTACATCTCAATGACTTTTTTAAACTGGTAAAATTTTGGATTTTGAGTAAAGATGAAAGTTTCGGAAGAAGAGTGAGTATAAAAGTAGGATAACATGTCTATTTGTAGACGTACGAATTTTTGGACAGTAATATCCAAATAGTTCACACATTTAACAAAAATAAATAATAGTACTAAGACAATATCTAATATGAAACAATATTTTTGCTGCATTTTTCCAATTCATTTTTTTTATATTGCGGATTATGCTCACATGAGATTCTTTATTGTGCGTTGCTAATGGAAAGTGCGAGGATGATTTAAAAACTCATGATCTCGTCTTTTATATAATGTGAATACAATCTGGTAATTATGAAACCGTCATGATACTCAATTTTTCAATGATATTGATTCTTATTGCAGGTGTTGTCACAGACACACAAAAACATCCCTTAGAAGGAGCTATTGTGTCTGTAAGTGATACCAAGTATACTACTGTCAACAAATATGGAGCATACTGGCTCCCTCTTGATCCAGGTTTGTAAATATTCGATACAATATATTTTTAATACCTTTATAGATGTATAGTTTGACCTACTGACTGTTATTAATATTAAAATTTCATTTATTGCTAGAGCACTATAGTGCGAGAAATATTACTTTTTACACGGCTCTCTCTTGAAGACATGGATCTGGCCGAAACACCACACATTAACGTCACATCTCCAAGTGGGCACCTTCTATCCCGTGAGGTGTGACACGCGAACTACTACCCAACGGCACTGCCAAGTCGGCAGTAGGCGAGTATCATGGAGGAGTTTGGCCTGCCTTGAGTGGAACCATCACTATACAGTTCCAGTGGTACGTGAGCCTAGCAAAGCCCGGACGTATCCTCTAACTCGTCTACAGACCAAGAAAAATACTCGTGGTTCCCAATTGTATACATCTCTAGGATGGGAGCTTGCACGTCTACCACACAGGCACCCATAAGGGGACGCGAGCGTTTCGGAAACCAGTGAGAGGGGTTTTCGACATACTATGATGCAACTTCCAGAGACGGAAGCGTTGCCCGATTCCCACAGTCTTGGTCACGAGGTCTGGCCTCCCGGGAGTTTCACATGCCTGCTACTTCCAGAGACAGGGGTACCCTGATTCACATAGTCTGTTCTCTCACTGGCTAACCACCAGATGCTTCACTGTGCCCAGCTACTCCCAGAGGCGGAAAGTTCTGGCTACTCGGTCAAGCCATGAACCTCCCATAGTCTGGAGACTTCACCCAGCTGTACTGCTATAAGCCTGGCTGTTTCCGGGGACGGAGTCACACAGTCATCTCGTGTGCTATGGTCCCCCCTGGTTGGCGTTTTTCCCTTCACCATTCTCTCTCACTCTCTCTCTCTCTCTTTTACCTCTCAAGAGATAGAATGTAACGGCCTGACGTTGTTTGTTTCGGCTCCTGTTTTTTTTCTCAAGTTTAGCAAGTTTTAGTTGTAGCTGAATTCTAATTTTTGGCTGACTTGTGCAGTGTGTACTCATCTTCAATCACTCCAAATTTCAAATTCTCATCTTGAGTGGTTGCTGTGATTTCTACAATTTATTTTTCGAACATGCATAATTCTTCGCCAGCAGTGCTAAGGAGCAAGCAAACCAAGGTCGCAACCGGTGGCGATAAGGGTTCGGCATTGAACGATCGCCCATCGTCCGCATCATCCTCGTCATCGACCAAGGGGGAGGGGTGGCCGGCTGATAAAGGTATGCTCAAACAATTTGTAGCCGAACTCTTGTCAGATAACAAGTTCCTTGACAGTCTCGTCGACCATGTTGTTATAAAACTCAATGATACTCTCGATGAACTGATAAAATCACGTATCCAGAGCGAGTACGAGCCGCGTTTGTCAGCGATGGAGAAGAGAATCGACTCATTGGAGGCGGAAATACATGACATCACTAAAAGGCAGCATCTCGGTCCGAATCGTATGAGCATAAGTTAGACGCTCAAGAACAGTATCAACGGCGTAATAATGTCCGAATATTTGGTCTGCCGGAGAGGAATGGAGAAAATGTCACCGAAATTGTCACCAAACTATGTGGTGAAAGATTACAGATTTCGGTGGATGCAGCGCAGATCGACCGCTGCCACAGAGTGGGACGTCTTCCTGGTACTGGAGCGACTCAGGTGAGACCAAGAGCTGTTATCGTGAAATTTGTGAGCTACCAGACCCGGCGCTCGGTGTTATCGGCGAGGAGGCAGCTCAAGGGTTCTGATGTCACCATAAGAGAGGACCTTATTAGACGAAGACATGCTCACTTCCGCGAGGTGGCCGCCAGAGTGGGTATCCGGAATGCGTGGATGGTCGATGGCAGAGTGATGTGGCGCGAGGGTGACAGAATCCATTCCAGTGAGCCGTGAGCAACAATAATGTTTGTATCTATTCTGTTAGCATTTCAGCTTGGACTAAAATTCTGAATTGAGAATGACCTAGAAGAACAATTTTTTTATATATATTTTTTTCCATTTATTATACAGTACAGTTAATCATTTCACCCAATTGACAGTTCAATTATTATTATTGCAGTTAATAATATTCAGTAAATTATTGCTTATTTCAGCTGATTATTACAATTAATTCAGATCTAATAATAAATAAATTCTAAATCAGAATAATAAATAAATCAATATAATAATAATAAATCTGAATTAATAATAAATTCAGATCTTCTATAATTCAATTCAACTGATAGAATTCATTCATCCACTTAATTTCATTCAATGAGTCATTAATTATTTCTATTTTATAGTTCTTTTAACTCTTTTAATTTCTCTTCATTATCAGTCAGCTGGTTGGATGAAATCTGAGTCGGTATGGCATTTCTTATAAGCAGAACCTTCCATTCAGTCAAATCCATATATTGTCTTGATTTGTGCATTTGCATTATGTGTATTTATGTGTGTGAATGAAGAGTAGAATCTCAAGTGTTCATGTGATTGTGATCTGGTTGTCTTTCTCATCCCGCTATCTTGACTACGCCTCACTTATATGTTGCCTCCGTTCTCTGTTCTAATTCTTGTTTATCGGTAGGGTTTATCACTTTGTCAAGATAAAGTTACATGATAACATTACTTTCTTTCCTATTATTACTATCGACTATTTACTCTTTTTATTATTATTATTACTTATATATATATATTTTTTTTAAGTAATCTTCCCATTTTTCTGTGTCACAATGTAAATAAGTTATCGCTCATACCTATATTTATCAGAATGCAGTTCATTGCCTTATATTTTTTTTTCTCTAATTCTCTACCTAATTACAGTATCTTGATTGAGCTATCAGCTCTCTACTTCTTTTCTCTTCTATCAATATTCGCTATTCTTGTGGATTTATATATGCATTCACTGTATTAGTATGTTTATAATTATCAATGGAGCCGAACCGCCTAGGCCATCTAATATAGCGTTATCTTATCGTTTCATAGTGCTCGACTTCTTCACTTGATTATTTTCTTCTTCTATCTCTTATGATTTCTATATTTCTTCTATCATTTCCTTCTTTGTGTGTGTGTGTGTCAGTATGAATGTGGTAAGTGTCTTTTTTGTAGTTTCTCATTGTTTCGCCGATTCACCCCCCTCTTCTGCCTTGCTGCTTCGTCACAGCCACCTTGTCTATACAGCAGGATGA